>NW_025820326.1:1133359-1226339 GCF_002878395.1 Capsicum annuum
TGCCATATTCATAAAAGATAATTTTATAATTTTTTTAAAAAAATTATGTACAAAAAAATGATGCATAAAGAGCCAAAATATAACAACAAAAATACCAATATCAGAAAGTCCAAAGTTTTTACTTTTTTTGCACCTTGCACCAAAACAAACACACAGTGAACACATATTTACATGTGAAAATCTTTTAAAATATTAATAAATACTAAATTTTTAACTCATAAATTTGTAATTCAATCAATTCAATGCTAAGAATCTTAAAGACTAACACTTTAACTTTAAATCCTCAATACACCTCTACGCATATATAATACAAGGGGAGAGGAAGGAGTAGGACCTTCACCACAGCCTAACTTGGAATTTTGAAGCAAGTCTCATTGCACAAGAACTCAAGTAAAGTAGTTGAAGGGTCTACACTGGGAGCTTAAATCTTTTTCCATTGGCAGCAAAAACCAAGATCCCATTTTGAAATACCTCTTCCATTTGTACTCACAAACAAGATTCTTGGCTCAATCAAGATGTCAAACTCCAAAAATAGTTAAAATAAGGGTAGTCTGGTGTAAAACTCCCATTTGCGTGAGGTCTAGGGAATGACTGGACAATGAGACTTCAAAAATCTTGACTTTTTATATTTTTTTGGCTGAAAAAATACACAGTAATCAATCTTGACTTCTATTGAGTGTCCAAGATTTGTCATCTTTCAATGTATCCTCCATTTGTACTCTCCAAACAAGATTCTGGGCTCAAGAAATAAACTTTAAACAAAGCGTCAAACTACAAAAATATTGACTTGTATATTCTTTTTGGCTGAAAATTTTACAATAACCAATCTTGACTTTAATTGACCAGTGTTCAAGATTTGTCAAAAAAGAAACTTCACAATACATTAACATACACCATGTAGATTAATCCCTCGTAATTCTTGTAATTATAAGCCAATTATTGATGTTGTAAAGTGCAAAAACTAGAATAATGTAAAGACTGAGGATAACTATGGAAAAATAATTTATTTAAGAAGAATCAGACAAAGTAGCAGTAAAAACACCGACTAAGAGGCTGAGGAAAATGATATGATTAATCTATCATTACACTATCGTTTTTTGGTATGATCTGGTCTTCATTATAGAATGTATAATTCAAAATAGTCCTAAATTTTTATACATTCATGAGTTACATATCTTAACTTAGTCAAGTGTTAACCAAAAAAAAACTTTGGGAGCTGAAAAAAAGCCATAAAAATGAGTTCTCTCTCATCCAAACACCTAGAAAGTTAAAGCACAATAATAAATAGTTCGTAGGCTTATTACATAAATAGACACTAAAATTTGGTATCAACTTAGGCCAAGTATCTCAAATTTGAAAGTGCACAATTAGACATTTTAATTTGGTCTCGATAAAATACTTCAACTTGACTCTAATATGGCCCATAGACACCTAACGTAGACATGAAAAATGTCTAAATAATCAATTTGTGAGTTAAATATTCAATTAATATAGTGAAAATGAGTTAAAGAGTTCTAGATATACATACATTTATTTACCAGTAGATGCCACACTTCGGAGTGTGGGTTTATGTGTTATGTCAACCCCCATAGCTTCTGCTATATTATTATCCCCCAAAACCCATTAACTAAGTTTTTAAAAAAGATCTCATCCTTTCACTGAAAATCAGCTCAAAAAATGAGTATGTCGGCTTCTTCCTTCTCTATGGTTGTTACGTCTTTTTACCCAAAAGCGTAAATTCTCAGGAGTTTGAAAAGCCCCAATTTAAATATCCCCAAATCAATTAACCATAATTCCTAATTCCATCTCAAGTTCATAACATCCTGATAATCTTTCTGCTTCTATGTACGATGAATATGAGTTTTTCCAAGTTGCATTTTTGTCCTTCGTAAAAAAACAACCAACAAAATTCAAACTCCATTAATGAGGAAGTTGCATTGTGCCCCAAGAGGGATTCTTAGAAATTGAATAAGTACATTAGAAATTGTTAGTTTGGATAATTCACATCCTCGACATGAGCATCAACTTCCTAACACGATATTGATCACCTTGTTAGTAAAAATTTTTATATATGGTTAAGCACTCCACAACATTCTAACCCAATTTTTTCAGAAATAAGTTGAATGAACTCTAGGTTGAAGTGTTGTTGTACATTATTTGTTGGCATATACAGGTAAATCAAATGCATAGAGTGTTGAAGAAGAAGTGAGTATTACATCTTAGCTAGCAGAGTTAGTTAGAGTCGGTTAAAAGAAGTTGTTAGACTTGTTGAGCTGGCACTAAGCTGCAACACTAGTAGTGTTAGTAATAGTGAGCTAGCTTAGATTAGAAGCTAAAGTAGGTGTATATATAAACAACTATCAGTATGCTTAGGATAAAATGTTACAGATTTATTTCCAAATTTCAATGGAACAGTAGATTTCTTTACCAATCTTACCTTTCCCCTCTTCCTGTCTGAAATTGTTCACTACAAACTCCATTAATGGAGCTATCTTAACATAGTATCTAGTTAGTGTCAATTCTCTTCAATTTGGGCTTCTCGAAGTTATGTTCGAAGATCAGAGCTCTTAGTTTGCACATCTATGGCGGAAGGTACTACTTCTACATCTGAAGGTACTATTCCTACACCTAAGGGTATCAGCAGAGCTCAAGACGAGCAGGTTGATGGAAATCACTCTCTATACATTCATCCATCTAATACTCAAGGTTCTGTCCTTATTTCTACTCAATTATTAGGGTCTAAAAATTACTCTCTATGGAGCAAATCAATGCATATTGTTCTCCTTGGTAAGAACAAGATAGATTTCCTATTAGGTACTTGTAGAAAAGATATGTACCAAATCAATCTGCATAATCTGTGGGATAGGTGTAATGCCATTGTATTAGCATAGATAATGAACACTGTGTCTAAACACCTAATGAGTACTGTGATTTATGGATCTGATGCTCATAAAGTGCGGGAAGATCTTAGAAAAAGGTTTAACAAAGTAAATGCATCTAGGGCATTTTATCTGCATAAAGAGACTTCTTATGTATCCTCTTATTTCTCCAGACTGTGAGAGATATGGGATGAATTAGATTCACTTGTACCTCTACCTACATACCCATTTCCTGAATCTAAGAAATACAAGCTCACTCCCAATTACAAAAGTTGTGGCAATTTCTAATGGGGCTCAATGAGTTATATGCACATGCTAAGAGTTAAATTTTGATGATTGTCCCTTTGCCTAGAATTAATCAAGCTTATGCTATGATACTTAATGCAGAGAGCCAAAGGTTGATTGAAGTAGGAAGCCACTAACATGTATCAGTTGCAGGTGATACCACTACTTTACTCAGCAATAGGCTGCATTCAAAATTTTAGACTAATACTAGCTATGGCGGATCTCACTTTGGCTCTAGTAGTGGACATGGTAGTGGCAGTAACAACTATAATAGTTGTAATACTGGTCAAGCAAGTTAAAATACAGGTTTTAGACCAAAACCTATCTATAAACAAAGACCATCCTTTGGAAAGAGTCAGTTGTTTTATGACTATTGTCATTTCAAGGGACATACTAAGGAAACCTATTACAAGCTTAATGGATACCCTAATGACCTCAAGAAGAAGAAAAGGTTCAACTTCAATCATGTTAGTCATGCTACTGTTCAGGACTATCAGCTTAATGACTCTGTGCTTTCTCATACTCCTAGAATAACTCCATCCGCACCTTAATTTACCACTAAGTAATACAATCAAATTCTCAGAATGCTCAGTAAGGGTAAAGAAAGTGACACTTCTGTAGCAAATATTGTAACTGCTAGCTCAACTAGTTCATCTGCAGGTATTTTTACTACACTTTTGTCTGATACTCATAGCTGTCATTGGATAGTTGATATAGGAGCCTCTAACCATATGGTAAACCATATATATTTTCTTACTCAGTTAAAGAAAGCAACAGGAGTTTATACAACTCCAGTTAATCTAACTAATGGAAGCCAAGTACCTATTATTCATGAAGGGACATCTTTAGTTTTCAATATATTATTTCTCCCAGATTTCAAATACAATCTTTTATAAGTATCCCAGCTGACCAAACAACTAAACTACACTGCATTATTCTTTCCTGATTTTTGTGTCTTTCAGGACATCTCTAGTGGGAAGGTCTTGGGGATTGGTAAGGAGGAAGATAGGTTGTATTTACTAAAGACTGACCAAGTCCCTGGTACCAAGGCTTCACATTCCATATCTACTATCCATTCTGATCTGCCTCATAGATGCTCAGTTGCCAATAGACTGAGTAATGTTGCTGATCCCTGCTTGTGGCATAAGAGGTTGGGTCATGACCCTCTATCATTACTCAAGAAATTAGTTGCTATTTCCACTTGTAGTGTCTCAGATCATATGTGTTCAGTGTACCCCCTAGCTAAACAATCCAGATTATCTTTTCTTTCTAGTACTTTTATGTCTGAAAGTCCATTTAACATTGTTCATGGTGATGTGTGGGGTCCCTCTAGAGTTCCTACCCATGATAATAAAATATATTTCATGACTCTTGTGGATGACTTTACTAAATTTACATGGATTTTCTTGCTGCACTCTAAAGTTGATTCTGTTGTAGTCTTGAGAGACTTTATTCTTATGATCAAGACTCAGTTTGGTGTTCCTGTCAAATGCTTCAGAACTGACAATGGAACTGAGTTCTTTAACACTCAGGTGTATGATTTATTCAAAAGACATGGTATTATTCATCAAAGTTCTGCATATATTCACCTTTACAGAATGGAGTAGTTGAAAGAAAGAACAGAACCATTCTTGATATGGCTAGGGCCTTGAGATTTCAAGGCTTCATACCACTTAGATTCTGAGAAGAATGTGTATCTGCTATAGTCTATTTGTTAAATAGATTACCTTCTAAGGTGATTCAGTATAAATCTCCATTTGAGAAGCTCTATTATAGACCTCCTGCTCTCTCGTATCTCAGGGTCATTGGTTCATTATGCTATGTTACTAATGTGTACAGAACTGACAAATTTTCTCCTAAAGCCTTCCCTGCAGTTCATCTGGGCTACTCTTCCTTACAAAAGGGCTATATTCTCTATGATGTCAAAACTAAGAACATGTTTGTTAGTCGTGATGTTGTATTTCAAAAGTCCATATTTCCCTTTAAGGACTTACACTCCAATCCTCAACTTCTTTTTCCAGTGTTATAGCTCACAAAAGATAGCAGTCCTTCTCCTGTTATTAAGTCACCTGTTCCCTCACCTTCACCTGTTCCCTCTCCTAATCTAGTACCACCTACTTCTTCTCCTCTTCCAATAGTTAGAAAATCTTCTAGAACTTCCAAACCTCCCATCTGTCTTGGTGATTATGTTGTTCCCTCCAAGTCTACCTATCAGTACCCTATTTGTCATTTTGTTTCTTATTCAGGTCTTTCTCCTTCCTACTTGCAGTCTTTAACTGCTTATTCGGTCATTACTGAGCTCACTTCTTACAAAGAAGCATGTCATGATCCTCTTTGGATCTCTGCAATGCAAGAGGAGATTAAAGCTCTTGAAAATAATAAGATATAGTCAATTATAGCTTTACCTCCTGGGAAGGCCCCTATAGGATGTAAGTGGATATACAAGGTGAACCATAAGTCAAATGGTCATGTTGAAATATACAAGGCCAGACTGGTTGCAAAGGGGTATAGCCAAAGGGAATGTCTAAACTTCACTGAGACAGTTTCTCCAGTAGCCAAAATGGTTACTGTGAGATCAGTAGTAGCTCTAGCTGCTTCCTGTAAATGGTTTTTGCTCCAAATGGATGGTCACAATGCATTATTGAAAGGGGATCTTCTTGAGGATGTGTATATGCAGATTCCTGATGGTTTTCTAAATCCATTGCTCTTGCAACCCAAGGGGAGCCTCAGATAGTTTGCAAGCTTCACAGGTCCTTGTATGGACTAAAGAAAGCACCAAGGCAATGGAACCTAAAGCTCACAGAAGCCCTGGTTGATATGGTATTTAAGCAATCTCACTATGATTACTCATTATTCACTCAGAAGTTTGGTAGGGACCTAGTCATTATTTGGGTATATGTGGATGATCTCCTAATCACAGGTTCTAACTAAACAACTAAGAGTTGATTTACATAACAAGTTTAAAATAAAGGAACTGGATGAACTCAAGTTCTTTCTTGGCATTGAAGTATCTGGATCACAAGAGGGAATAGTTATATGTCAAAGGAAGTATGCTCTTGAGCTGGTGTCTGAAATGGGAGCGATCCCCACTCCCGAAGGTTGGGAGGAAGCAGGATTTTGCATCCACCTCTGCTAATTGCAAATGCATGAGCCAGCTTTACATTTTCGTTTTCTTTTTACTTTTTCTTTGTCTTAGTTGTTAGTCTTAGATCAGGTCCATAGTTTGTGCTTTCCATTTTATCACTATCCAAGTCCTGTACATATTAGAGTCATAGTTTTATTTCAATTATCAAAGTCAGTGCTTTCAAACTATTTTATTCTGCGTCTTGTAAACAATCTAGTCATAGTTACTTTCTTTGATATTAGAACAAATAATAGTTGTGTCTTGTCCTTAGAATTTTAGCACAAATATATAGATTCAGTCCACAAAACCGCAAAAAGAATTTCATTCTATTGAGTCTTTTCCATAGATTTTAGAACAAATACATCAAGTCTTTACAGTTCAAAAAAACTAAAAATATGTCTATCACTAAGTGTAACGCCCCAATTTTCAGAATCGGAATGCTACATGGTCCTCATGACCTCGAGGGACCACAAGATAACACATGACTAATATCTATACCTATACACTACATAATATACATATAATACACGAAAAACCTAAACATGTAGGCCATAAGGTTAACTGAAGAGATATAGTAACATCCATGGGGTAATGAATACCCAAAACAACTGAATATAAAACTGAATACTAAATTTGATAGCTAAATCTGACTAAATCTGAAAGCCTCTAAGTACTGTCTGAATAAAGATTTGAAGGAACATGTCTCAAACTAACTCCGTAAAATTGAACTGAAGTAATAAATGAATAAATCAAATCATATTATCCTCGAATAGATGAGGACTCATTGTGATTGGAAAGCTACTGTTGGTCTGGACTCATGGCTCAAGACCTATGGTGTAACATGAAAAGAAAGTACCATAGCTCAAATGTGTCAGTACAACTGGAGTACTGAGTATATGAGTGAGGTAGGCTAATGCAAAGGGTTTACATGCATGAATAATGCTAACTGACTGACTGATATAAATGTAAGAGTACAAACATACATACATAGTAACTGAGATCGTGAGTAGATGGTAGCTAAATCTGTATGGTAATACATGACTAGAACTGTAGTTCTAATAACATGAGCGACTGTGTCTGACAGTCCTAAATCTGGAAGAACTCTCTGAGTCCCGTGTTATAACTGAATTTGACTGTATCTAACATCCCTGGTATACTGATATCTAAAGAACTGTCTAAGTTTTTTTACTGAGACTGATACTGAAACTGTGGGAGGTAGTAGTTTAACCGACATGCCCCATGTATACCATTACGACTAAGCTGGGGTCCAATCTCTACCTCGACTAGAGGGGTGTCAATACCACACCACTGGTAAGGACAGTTGTGAGTGACCCTTATCTGGAAGGTACTTAAAGTGAGAACGGTGGGGCCCTAAACTAACAGGTTAAGACACCTCATCAACCCTAATTTAATAGGTTAAGATGTCTCAACGTACGTTGGCTATGTAGTTCTGGAACACAAGGATGACTTCTAAGAATCACACCCTGAACTGGCAGGTGAGTTCCCATCCTTGGGTTTACTCGGTGCTAACTTCTACTCCCATCTGAAGGGACTGAACATGATTCAAATGGATGTACATAGACTGAATAACTGACATCCCTTGACTGACGGAGTAGTACTATTATCTGAGAGTTAACTGAGATCATGAGATTTCTGATGTTTCCTGAGTCACATGACTTACTAAGTTCTATAGAGTATAGCTTGAATGAGATTTATCATAGCACATGACATGGCTCTAGGGACACAACTATATTTTTTAGGTACGAATACCCCCAGGACTCGATAGAAGGAAACTGGCACACATGACATGACTTGATCACAAGATAAGAGTCCACAATTCACAATATTATAAGTAGGGGATAGTATACTTCATGTATTTATTCACATCTTAACATGGTAGGGAGAGAATGGATATATTTCGTGCATATAATTCATATTTCCATTATCACACGTACTTCATGCCACAACAACAACAACACATAAATAGAATGAAAATTGATATGGAAGTGTATAGCTAATATAGACTTGTCATTTAGATATCATGGAATCATGTAATTATGGGTTTCTAGCATCCTAGGCATTTTATCAAACACTTTGCATGCATTCTTTAAATCATAGGTGGATTTCATACTTGTATCACATCAAACCACCTAAAGTTCATGTTTTTCAACTAACAACCACATATATTTCATGAAAACATCTTTAGATGTCATTTTGAAACTTAAACAACAATCATTAACATTTACATGCTTATATCACCACAAAAAGTTTATAAAATAACATTTAAAAATATGGTTCTTGAGATCTATGAACGGATTGGATCCATAGATGAACACTACGCATACCTTAGATTAAGAATTCGTGGAATCTACGGTTGAATTTGCTTGAAGCTTGAAACCCCAATGGAAACCCTAGACTTGTTCTTGACTGTTCTTGAGTGAATTTTGATAAATTTAATGTAAAGGGATGCTTTGGGGCTTCAATCCCGTATTTAAAGAGTATATATAGGGTTTTGGGAAGTTACCATATTGCCCTTGAGGAGTTTAATATGAAAATTGAAAACTACGCAAAATTTATCCTGATTTAGAGCCCCGGCATGACGCGGAGCTTGGTAAAATGCCGATTATTGTGACCTAGAAGCTTGGCGCAAAGTGGGGCTATTGTGGAGGCTTTATAGAAATTGACGAGTGCCATTTTGGCCTCCGGAGCGACGCGCCATGCACTGAAATGGCATTCGTCTTACAGCAGAAACTTAAAATAGCCATAACTTCTTCATCGGGTGTCCGTTTTAGGTAAATTTGGTATCGACACAAAGCTTATTAAATTATCTATCCGTTGGTAGGTCATGAGATCAAAAATTCGTAGTATAATGAGATATATTATTGTTTGAAGTTGACGATACCAATATCCTTCTCAAGAATTCAATCGATAAGGAATGTTTTGATTCTCACAATAGCTAGGACATATTTGAGACCTTAATTCACATCAACCTTGATCATGAAACTACCAAGGAACCATGATGTACTATGCATGAGCTTGAAACATTGAGCTAATACTGATTTGGATTTTTTGGGTTATTACAATATCTCCCCCTTAGGAACATTCGTCCTTGAATGAGACTTAACTGAGAGGGAAGAATAAGACAAGACGAACATGAACTGAACATAAAGGACTGAAACATGATCTCATGACTGACATGCTAAACATAATGAACTCATGCATATCTAACGCATGAATAACTGGTACATGATGCGTAAATGAGCAATCTGATAAACTGAGCTTCTCAAGATGAGAATGCATATCTGATGCATGACCTTATAATTGAACTGATACATGAATGCATGACTGAGTATGCAACAGTAATAGATACCAAGTTTAAAATGGGGACATGAACATGAAACTGAATAAGCTTAAGGACAAATATTACCTTGAGCTTGATCTGAATTTGTGGGGAAGAGGTGAGGATACTTGGTACGCATATCTGTTTCTATTTCCTAAGTGGCTCTCTCATGAGAATGATTTCGTCAAAGAACCTTAACTAGAGGGACTTCTTTGTTCCTTAATCGATAGGTTTGATAGTCTAAGATTTCGACTGGAATCTCTTCATAAGAGAGGCTGTTCTAAATGTCAATGCTCTGAACATGGACTACAAATACTGGGTCACCTATGCACTTCTTGAGCAAAGAGACATGGAAGACTGGATGAACTGAGGCTAGATCTAAAGGCAATTCTAGCTCATAAGCTACCTTACCAAAGCAATTGAGAATCCTGAAGGGACCGATATATCGGGGACTGAGTTTTCCTTTCTTACCAAACCTCTTCACTCCCTTCATGGGAGAGATCTTAAGATAGACATAGTCATTGACCTCAAACTTGAGATCCTTCCTATGAACATCTGTATAAGACTTATGTCGAATCTGAGCAACCCGGAGTCCCTCTCTGATCAACTGAACTTTCTCTAAGGTGTCGAATACTAAGTCAGACCTATGACTGAGGCCTCACTAACTTTGAACCAACTGATCAGATATCTACATCTCCTACCATAGAGAGCTTCGAATGGAGCCATCTAAATACTGGAATGATAGCTATTATTGTATACAAACTCAATCAAGTTCAAGTGGTCATCCAAACTTCCCTTGAAATCAATTGCACACGCCATTAGCATATCTTTAAGAGTCTGAATGGTCCTTTCTGCTTGACCATCTTTCTTAGGATAAAACATTATACTGAGATGAACTTGGGTACCAAGACCCTTTTGGAATGCTTTCCAGAAGTGAGAGATAAACTGGGAACCTCTGTCTGAGATGATAGATAAGGTAACACCGTGTAATCTGACCAACTCCCTGATGTAGAGTTTGGCATAATCCTTGGCTAAATAGGAGGTACAAACCGGAAGGAAATAGGCTGACTTGGTCATTCTACCTACAATGACCCAAATTGAATCATGTTGATGACGAGTTCTAGGCAAACCCGTCACGAAGTCCATGTTCACTTTTTCCTACTTCCAAGTAGGAATAGTGAACTCCTACATGGAACCACTAGGTTTTTGATGCTCTATCGTAACGTACTGACATATAGAGAACTTATCCACAAACTCTACAATATCACTCTTCATCCCACTCCACCAATATATCTCCTGTAATTTGCAGTACATCTTAGTGGCCCCTGGATGAATGGAGTATCGCGCACCATGCGCTTCTGCAAAAATTCATTTTCTCAAGTCATCTACACCTGAAACGCACAAACAGCCCTGACAATGAAGAACACCATCTCCCCCTTAGGAGAAAACCTGAACTTTTTGATTCTGAACTGACTTTTTCAGCTTGACAAGGCTAGGATCCATGTCTTTCCTTTCTTTCACCTCAGAAACTAGAGATGACTCTGAAATACTCTAAACACATACACCACCCTCTAAAGAGTCAACTAAGTGAATACCTTGTCTCCCAAGCTGATGGATTTCCTAAGCTATCTTTTTCTTGCTATCTTTAACGTGAGAAATACTGCCCATGGAGAGTCTACTGAGAGCATCGACCACAACGTTGGCCTTGCCCGGATGATAAAGGACACTCATGTCATAGTCCTTTAAGAGCTCTAACCACCTTCTCCAATGAAGATTGAGATTTTTTTGAGAAAATATATACTAGAGACTCTTATAATCTGTGAAGACGTCTACATGAACTCCGTAAAGATAATGCCACCAAATCTTTAAGGCAAAAACTACGGCTCCTAACTCAAGATCATGAGTTGGATAATTCTTCTCATGGGGCTTTAATTGTCTGGAGGCGTAGGCTATGACCTTACCATGCTGCATGAGGACACAACCTAAACCTACTCTGGATGCATCACAATATACTACGAACCCATCTGAACCATTTAGAAGAGCTAGAACTGGAGTTATAGTGAGTTGATTCTTCTATTCCTGAAAACTCTTCTCGTATGAATCTGACCACTGAAACTTGACCTTTTTCTGAGTCAATATGGACATAGGAGACGCAATAGAAGAAAATCCCTCAACAAACCATCTATAATAGCCAGCCAAACCCAAGAAACTCCTGATATCTATTGGAGATATGGGTCTGGGCTAGTTTTTTACCACTTCAGTTTTCTGAGGATCGAATCTAATGCCCTCACCAGAAACAATATGGCCAAAGAATGCTACTAATCTTAGCCAAAACTCGCAATTACTGAACTTGGCGAATAATTAATGATTTCTGAGGGTTTGAAGAACAATTCTGAGATGGTTTGAATGATCATGCTCAGTGCGAGAATAGACCAGAATATCATTTATAAAGACTATGATGAACATTTCCAAGTACTGCTTGAACACACGGTTCATCAAGTCCATGAAAGCTATAAGGGCATTGGTTAGACCAAAGGATATGACTAGAAATTTGAAGTGACCATATCGAGTATGGAAAGCTATCTTTAGGATATCACATTCTCTAACTCTGAGCTGATGATAGCCTGATCTGAGGTCTATCTTGGAGAAATAACTGGCACCCTAAAGTTGGTCAAACAGATCATCTATTCTAGGAAGTGGATACCTATTTTTGACTGTAAATTTGTTGAGCTGACGGTAATCAATACATATCTTGAGAGAACCATCTTTCTTGTGCATGAATAAGACTGACGCACCCCATGGGGATACACTCGGCCTGATGAATCCATTATCTAAGAGATCCTTTAACTAATCTTTTAGTTCCTTAAGTTCTGCTAGTGCCATTCTGTATGGCAGGATAGAGATAGGTTGAGTATCTGGGAGAAGGTCTATGCGGAAGTCTATTTCCCTTTTGGGAGGAATGCCTGGAAGATATTTGGGAAAGACATCTGAATATTCACTAACCACTAGGACTGATTCGAGAATGGGAGACTTAAAACTAGAATCTTTAACATGCACGAGACGATACACACACCCCTTAGAAATCATTTTCCTTGCCCGAAGGTAGGAAATAAGCTGACCCTTGAATGCTGAAACACTACCCTTCCACTCTAAGATGGGCTCATTCTGGAACTGAAACTGAACTATCCTATTTTTGCAGTCGACTGTGGCATAGCAGGAATGAGGACAATCCATGCTGAGAATGGTATCGAAGTCCATCATCTCTAACTCAACTAAATCTGCTGACATTGATTTTTGAAATATCATAATCGGGCACTTTCTGTATACCCGCCGGGCTATGATGGTTTTACCCACTGGGATAGAGACTGAAAAGGGCTCTGGTAAAATCTCAGGACTGATTCTAAAATTGCCTACTACATATGGAGTAACAAAAGATAAGGATGCACCTGGGTCTAGCAAAGCATAAACATGAACACGGAAAATTTGTAACGTACCAGTAATGACATCAGGAGAATTTTGTTGATCCTGTTAGGTCTGAAGAGCAAAGAGTCTATTTGGGCGTTGCCCACTAGTAGCACTAGAAGTGGCACCCTGCTGGTTCGGGCGATCGAACTGAGCTGCAGAATGAATTTACTGACCCTGAAGACCTGACTGCGGACACTCTCTAATCCTGTGGCCTGGCTTGCCACAACCAAAATAGACATCACTACCGGCTCTGAAAATACCCTTGTACCACAAGCTTGACAAAGGAGATTTATTCGGGCACTGCTAACACTACCCTGAGATTTAGAGCCTGGCGCTTTGTCTCTGCTGTCATCTCTGAATTTTAGCACTGGGGCACTAGCAGAGGAAGGAGTTGGAGCTGCTAACTTGGGATAAAACTATGAGCGGTTCCTTCCCTCTGATTTGGGCTGAGCAAAATTGAAATTGCCTGATTTTGCTCTCTTGTTCTGCCTCTCTCTAATCCTAACTTTCTGCTCTTCTAGCTGCAGAGCATGGGTCATAAGTCTAGCTAAGGTCATATCACTGTTTAGCATCATAGATCTACACTCATTCACCATGCTATCATTCACCCAGGACATAAACTTGCTCATCTTATCCCTATTGTTTGCAACCACATGAGGGGCATACCTGGCTAGCTGAGTAAATCTAAGAGAATACTCTCTAACCATCATATTTCCCTACCTGAGGTTGATGAACTCAAGAACTTTGGCTTTTCTTAGCTCTTGGGGAAAGAATCTATCTAAGAAAGCCGTGAGAAATTCCTCCCACCTAATGGGACCTGTGTCATCTACCCTCTCAGACTTCTACTATTTGTACCAAGTGTGAGCTATATCTTGCAACTAATATGCGGCTAACTCAGCACTCTATACAGAAGTAACACCCATGATGTCAATGACCTTCTGAACTTAGTTAATGAACTCCTAAAGGCCTTCATCAGACTTAGACCCATGGAAAGATGAAGGGTTCATTCGAGTGAAGTCCTGAATCCTAGCAGCTACAGAATTTGCCACTAGATTGGCCAAAATAGCTGGTGGCCTTTCATTTTGGGTAGCCACAGACTGAGCAAGTGTAGTAAATGTAGCTCTAAACTCTACATCAAAAACATGTTCTACCAAAGGATCTTCGGGCTGAGGAGCTGGCTGGTTTCTTCTCTTTGGGGCCATATTCTGAAACTAGAGAAGAACGAATGAGACTGGGATTTTAACTTGAGATTATTCTTACTAGCACGACATGAATACTGAAAGAAGGGAAACTATTCCTAAAACATCTTATAGCCTTCTATACAAAAATGTAGCGCGCAACACACCCATGCACAAGACTCTACTAGATATGGCTTTTAGAATTCCTAGGACTCTATTGAACCTTAGGCTCTGATACCATGTTTGTAACGTCCCGATTGTAACGTCCATGATAGCATGTAAATTCATATGGAAGTGTATAGCTAATATAGACTTGTCATTTAGATATCATGGAATCATGTAATTATGGGTTTCTAGCATCCTAGGCATTTTATCAAACACCTTGCATGCATTCTTTAAAGCATAGGTGGATTTCATACTTGCATCACATCAAATTACCTAAAGTTCATGTTTTTCAACTAACAACCACATATATTTCATGAAAACATCTTTAGATATCATTTTGAAACTTAAACAACAATCATTAACATATACATGCTTATATCACCATAAAAAGTTTACAAAATAACATTTAAGAATATGGTTCTTGAGCTCTATGAATGGATTGGATCTATATATGAACACTACGCATACCTTAGATTAAGAATTCGTGGAATCTACGGTTGAATTTGCTTGAAGCTTGAAACCCCAATGGAAACCCTAGACTTGTTCTTGACTGTTTTTGAGTGAATTTTTATAAAATTAACGTAAAGGGATGCTTTGGGGCTTCAATACTATGTTTAAAGAGTATATATAAGGTTTTGGGAAGTTACCATATTGCCCTTGAGGAGTTTAAAATGAAAACTAAAAATTGCGCAACATTTATCTCGATTTAAGGCCCCGGCGCGACGTGGAGCTTTGTAAAATGCTAATTATTGTGACCTGGAAGCTTGATACGAAGCGGGGATATCATGGAGTCTTTCTGGAAATTGACGAGTGCCATTTTGGCCTCCGGCGCGACGCGCCATGCACTGAAATGGCATTTGTCTTACAACAGAAACTTAAAATAGCCATAACTTCTTCACAGGGTGTCTGTTTTAGGTGAATTTGGTATAGATGGAAAGCTTATTAAATTATCTATCCATTGGTAGGTCATGGGATCAAAAATTAGTTGTATAATAAGAGATATTATTGTTTGAAGTTGACGATACCAATATCCTTCTCAAGAATTCAATCAGTAAGGAATGTTTTGATTCGCACAATAGCTAGGACATATTTGAGACCTTAATTCACATCAAACTTGATCATGAAACTACCAAGGAACCATGATTTACTATGAATGAGCTTGAAACATGGATCTAATAGTGAGTTGGATTTTTTGGGGTATTACACTAAGTCCTCATCTAGTTCACACAAACCTTTTGTCAAGATACACATGTCAACCACTCCTACTAATACGTTATCATGTAAACTTGACTATGCCTATGAAGTATAAGTATTACCATCAACCAACAGATGTGTACCACACCTTTACAGAACCCGTATTCAGCTATTTCTAAAAAGATATGTAATCCCTGGATGAAGATCCACTCTATGGTCTAAGAAAAGGCAAAAGGAGTTAAAGAATATGTTGCTGCTACACCATTTGTTAAGTATCCTATTCTGGTAACTCCAGAAGTACAACTTATATCACTACATATGCCAGAGGACTTTCCACAGCAATGGGAACGTCTTGGATTTACTCATCTCCATATTGGTGTTGCACGAATTGGTTTGACATATCAGGAGAGAAAAGGCTGTCCAGTTGTGGAACATCTTTCTCTTCTTGATACTAGATTCATTAAGAACCAACATGCGAATTTGAGTACGTCAAAAATTCTTCTGGATGATGGTATAGTCTTTGTCACCATGTTCTCCGACTTTAACATACCGTTAGCTGATCCATATTTAATGAAGGCGATGAAGGTCCAAGTCCAGATTCTCGATGCTCAGCAGGACAGAGTTGCCAATCAGGAAACTCTCCACTGTCAGATAGCCTGGCGTGTTCAGAACCATGATATGAACCTACTTCCTTCTAGTGGAAAGAACTCTTTATTCTTGACTATTGATGCAACAGATAAAACCAAAAAGTGCAACAAGATTCCGAGAAACATATCTGGAAAAGAACTGGTCAGCATTATCCTAGCTTTATAGGTCGCTAAATATGAGAAGTTAAGAGCCAATCCTCAACCTCTCAAGTCCACTGATGATTCCGACCACTACTATCTAAAAAGGCCACCCAAAACCACCTTCTACATCCCCATGTACAACCCAAATAATGATTTTTCAGATGTAAAAGACCCGGATACCATACTCAATTTCATTACTATCTTTATGAGACAGTATGATTGGATAAAGAACTTCAATCATGAAGGTCGTAGTCTGGTGTGGTGTAAATTCCCTTTCTCAGGGCATTACCCATGGAAAGATGATTGTGACTGTAGAATTTATAGAAAAAGAGCTGCTATAGCTACTAAACCCGAGATACTTATAATGCCCCTCTCTACGTCCAGTCACACAGATGCTTACTCATTAAACCACCGATCTAAAGAGGATAACCCAACCCAAGCTCTAAAATTGCCATCTGTTATCCAATCGAATATTGCTTCAGCTGACCCTCAACATGCCATACTTATCACAGCACTGGAAAGCAGGCTACAGAAAATACAGTCTAAAAAATGCCCAATAGGATCCTTGATACTATATTTTCTTGACCAACAGCAGAAAGAGATGGCCTCGTTAGAAGAACACATGCATCTTATGAAATACGATCATGCTAAACTCTAAAATGCCCAAAACATGACCATATTTCCTAAAACCTACCCTTCACGAGGTTCAGTCTAGCCCTTTTCTACCATCCCACCTCATCCATCCATACCAACATTGTTCTCTCTAGTTATCATTGACGAACAGGAGGAGTTCAACATCGTAAAGTTTGTATGGAAGAGAAAAGATGCCATGGCAGCCCAAAGAGAATATGATCATGCTAATGCCAGAGTATCTACCATATTCCCACATGGATATTCTCCATCGAGAATAAACCAACCTTCTCCACCTTGTTCATCCATGCGATTCACTTCACCTCCAGAAGTTGAATAGACAAGAAGAGATGCCATGACATAAAGGTTCAAGAAAATAAGGTATTCTAGTTGGGTTCTCTATGATACTAATAAGATAGTATTGTCATATACTTCCATCAGCCATGATCCAGCTGTTGTAGTCTCAACTGATGATCTGGAGATCCATAGAACAAAAAACTATTATAACGAGCCATCAAAGGTCCCTTCATCTCAGAGAGCATCACAAGATTGTAATCCTAAAGAACAATTGCAGGACAACGACGACACCATTGATCCGACATATATGATGATCATGAACTGTGAATGAGATTCCACTACTTCAGATAATCTCTTGTAGATCTCCGAGGAGGAATCCCATAATGGTGAATAGATCTCTCTGAAGTAGTGTCTTCTCAAGAATAATGACAAGGCTGATGACTTTACCTACCTCGACTGAGTTAACACGAGTGTTGTTGTTCTAAAGGGTGATGAGCTTATGCAGAAAGAGTCATTGTATTATACAGGCTCCCATCCTTCAAAGAAGCATAAGGAAACTTTGTTCAGAAATACTATGTCGAATGAATTTTCCCAATCTGTCCACTCTAATGATCTAAATAGCGATCTAGCTCTTGTGCTTGAAGGATCTCCTCAGCTATCAAGGCATCAAGAAAGGGACAAGAGATACATGCAGTTCAGATAGGCCAGAAAGAAGAAACCGCCAGACAAAGAACTGATCATCAGCACAGATGTTGAATCCTCCAGCATGAAAGATCCAGGCAAGCATAAATGCTTTATCTTCCATGATAAAGGACACTTTGCAAAAGAATGTCCCAAATCTCGAAGGCGATAAGCAAAGTAGTAGCCTCCATTGCTTGTCCTAAAAATCTTAATGATCCTAATCCAGCTGCAGAAGACATGCCCATCTCTGCTTTCATCTTAGAGAAAGAAACATCTGAGGACATCTTCATTGGCCAACTATAATTGTTCATTAGTAGACAGTCATTTGATGCCAACGACCACCTCTATTCTAGTAAACGTGCCAAAGATGATGAAGATAAATTGCAGTAACCAATCCAAGGAGAAATGTCCATCTATGTTAGAGAAACACTCTAATGAATCAGTGGTCTCTCAACCAGTCTCCAACCAATACGAGTTGGCTAGTGATCCAATCCCAGAAGGGAGGTAAGGACCAACAATAGAGGCAGAGAAAATCATTACTTCAACTTCATTCCAGCCTTAGGACTTTAGAACTTTCATGATGATGAAGAATTTGGCGTGTATGATACTAGCAGACTGCATATTCAGATTCTCCAAAATCCTTACATGCTGGTGGAATACGCTTGGGATTGTGGATAAAATTAATTATCTCACATTCCAGGACTTTGCTTCCAATACCAGAATCCTGTTAAAAGCCTTCTACAAAGACACGAGCTACACCAGGCAGGCCATCTTCTAGGCCTTGAATAGTCTATGCAAGAAAAGATCTATACTGAAGCAAATTATTGAGAACTACCTAGTTTGTGATTATCATTATGGAAGGAAAAATCTTGTTATGAATTTCAACTATCCCTGTTCAAGTCTTCAGATGGGATCCCAACAAAAGCTATTATTCAGGAGATTCAAACTACCCAAGCCTCCAGACAACGAGCATAAGGTAGTCAGGCAAACCAGGTATTTTATATGAAGAAGTCCAGCAAATCACCAGAAGAAGAATGCTAGTTGCTTCATCTGTAGAAAGCTTGGTCACTTTGCAAAAGACTGTCCTCAACTCAAGAAGTCAAGAGACATTGTCCACCTCTTTGAAGAAATAGTTGATCACACTAAAATCTCTATCTATTTTAATGAAGAGGATGACCTTAAATCGGTCTTCTCGCTGGTAGAATAACTGACGGAGGACACTATCTTCTCCGTAGATGCTAATGTTGAATTAGGAGACATCAACACCAACATCAGAGAAGGCAACCAGAAATCAGCCAGTCAATCTCTCACGTTCAACACATCAGGAATATTATCTTTTAGAATAGAAGATTGCTCTCCAAATCTATTCAACAGATACATGGATCCTTCAGATCCATCTATCTAGACTTTTAACAAGCTTCAAGTATTCAACAGGCACAGTAAATCCATCTTGAAGCCGTTTAAAGAACATCCATGATATCTTTTCTATTATGTGTTATCATACTAACCGATGATTCCCAGCAAGGACTCCTAAGGTTATTTTGGAGCATACACGACCAGTACTATACTATCATGGAGTTCAGGTATTATGCCTTCAGGCATCACGATCGAATCCAACCAACTCCAGAAAGACTTATGCCATGATGGATTCGATGCTCCAAAGATTCCTCTGAAGTAACAATCTTTATGTTGTATCACCTAGTAGGAATCATAGGCCATGAAGTCCAAGCCCAGTCAAAGATTTCATTACTCTAGAAATTTCCAAATTTGATTCTCTTTCTTGAGGATGAATATAGTGAAAAATAATACTTCACTCTCCAACAAATCGGATGTATTCCTAAGAAAAGGGACTACACAAATGATGAGGTCCAACAAATAACAATAGAAAACCAGCCACTGTATCGGTCCAAAAGCGATGAAGCCACAAGTATATGAATGAAGGCTCCTCCGTAGGAATGCCAATATTCTCCCAAGAGAAAGATCTATTTTTCTAGATCAATGAAGAGAAGCTTCGAAGGCCAAGAACACCTTAGGCAGAAGCACGAAGTAGATTGGTCGATGGAAGAAGGATACGCAAGCTCACCTCTGCCGGAACTATCCAACACTGCCTGAAAGATAACGTCAGATGACATGTGCAAGAAAGTTACCCTCTCCACTGGGTTTCCCTTCCTAGTAGGTTACCCTCTTCAGTGGGTTACCCTTTCCAGTGGGTTACCCTCCTCTCCAAAAAAACCATATCAGATGGGTTACCCTTTCCAATGGGTTACCCACCTCTCTAAGAAAACCTTTCTCAGTGGGTTACCCTTTCATATGGGTCTTTGAAGATGCTGACTCAGCTAATTCGAAGACAAGGAGCTTATCCACCTGCTTGCAAGATACCTGTGAAGCTGTTGATGCACCTATTTGTAAGCTGCTGACTCACCTGTTTGCACATACTATCATATGCCAACAACATAGTTTATTTTATTTTTATTTGGCCCCCTATATGTTAGTAGGTCCCAGTGTGCATAAAGATAAGGATTATCTAGTCATAACAGATAACGTTTATCCCTTCCAAAAAGATAAAACTTATCCTTATTAACTGATAGCGCTTATCCTTTAGCTGTAAGGATAGTAATTATAATATTTTATTTGATGTTTATCCATAGATTAGCTTAGTTAGTAAGCTTCCTTCCTCTATAAAATGAATCCTAGGACTTTAGGTTAGATGCATCATCTTCTCTACCTAAAAACCTTTTGTATAGTTTATCTCTACTATCAATGAAAGTGTTTTTTGGCTAAACTCTCTTGCTCTTGCTTTCTCTCTTCCAAAGGGATGGGTACTTTGATCCTTTAGGTCAGAGTAGGGGGGTAGGAAATACTACGGCAAAGTGCTAGCTTGTTGCGATGGCAACAATGGAACCCCGAAGTTACTTTCCATGATTATGAAATGAAGTTGGATTTGTCCACGCCACATAGATGCCTAAGTACTTTCCATGAATAACGAAGTTGGCTTTGTCCACACGACGTAGACGTCTAATTCCTTTCCATGTATATGAAACGAAATTGGCTTATCCATGCCATAGCTTTCTAAAAGGATTCAATATCTAAGAAAGAATATACAGATCTAGGGTCTGCCTTAGTACACCTTTTGTTCTGTGGCCATTTTGAGGGAAACAAGCCAGGGAGAGCCACCGTAAGACCTGTTTTAGGCAAATACAGGATAGTTGTGTACTAAGGAGACAAGGGATCTCATGTGTTCTAAGACTGGAAAAATCAAGCCATCCCTCTTTTGGGTTGTGAAGGCTTTGTTGCCAAGGCAAACCATCCTTGATGTGTAGCTTGCTGTTCCAAATTCAAGCCATCCCGTTAAGGGTTGTGAAGGCTTTGTAGCTAAAAATTAAAGGGTCTATATGGATGCGTAGCTCAGTCATAGGAAAGCTGTGGTGTGTTGATTAAAAGCTTTGATTTCGTATAGCATGCCACCTATATAGACGTTAATCGCCTGCCATGTTGGAAAGGTTAGTCTATGTGTCTGTGGTGTCGACGGAAGCTTTGACTTGTTAAGGTATACCGCCTCCATAGTGTTGAAACCGGTTGGAAAATTAGGCTCTGTGTTTGTGGTGTTTGATGAAAGCTTTGACTTAATATGGCGTGCCACCTACATGGTCATGAAACCGCCTTTTATGTTGGAAAGTTTGGGGTCTTCTACCTGTCCGCCTGGCTACTCTCTCCGATAGTCTTCCGTACCCCTCTGCCTCACCGTCTAGTTGGTATCCCAGCATCTACTCCTATTGAATTCAATCATAAACTTGCTTTCTTAGAGTTTTATAAACATCTTAATCACAACTCTGAGTTGGATAAAGAACTAAGTGATAGCACCAAGTATCAAAGATTGGTTGGAAGATTATTATACCTAACTATGACAAGACCTGATATTGTGTTTGTGGTGCAAGTACTAAGTCAATTTATGCACTCACCTAATCAATCACCTATGGAAGCTGCACTTAGAGTAGCGAGATACATAAAAGGTACAGCAGGACTTAGGTTGTTTATGCCTAGCAGCAGGTGTTCCAATCTAGTAGCATTTTGTGACTCTGACTGGGGCTCATATGTGGAGACCAGAAAATCAGTCACTGGTTATATTGTTAAGTTTGGAGATGCAGTGATCTCTTAGAAATCCAAGAAACAAAGCACAATGTCCAGGAGCTTAGCAGAAGCAGAATTCAGGAGCATGACAACTACAGTTGCAAAGATTGTATGGCTGAAAGGATTGTTTAAAGAATTAGGAGTCTATCTGGAGCTACCTGTTCAGCTATTTTGTGATAGTAAAGCAGCTATATAAATTGTTGTCCATCCAATCTTTCATGAAAGAACCAAGCACTTTGATATTGACTGTTATTTTGTGAGGGAAAAAATCATTGAAGGTCTAATACAAACTCAACATATAAGCACTAAATAGCAACAAGCTGACCTACTGACAAAAGGGTTGTGTAAACCACAATATGACATTCTGATAGGCAAGCTGAGCTTAAAGAATGTGTTTCAACCAGCTTGAGGGGGAGTGTTGAAGAAGAAGTGAGTAATACATCTTAGCTCGCAAGTTAGTTAGAGTCAGTTAAAAGAAGTTGCTAGACTTGATGAGCTAGCACTAAGTTGTAGCACTAGTGGTGTTAGTGGCAGTGAGCTAGCTTAGATTAGAAGCTAAAGTAGGTGTATGTATAAACAACTATCAGTATTCTTAGGATAAGTGGTTACAGATTCATTTCCAATTTTCAATAGAGCAATAGTTTTCCCTACCTCTCTTACCCTTGCCCTCTTCCTCTCTGAAATTATTTACTACAAGCTCCATTAATGGAGCTGTCTTAACATAGAGCCTTTGAGAAAAACTCTTGCAGCACACGAATTAACAATTTAATTTGACTCTGGTGTACATTATCACAAAATACTGCCCACAAATGTACAAACTTAGGACCCATTTAGCACTTCTCATGTAGGTTTTTTGGAAGAAAATTAGACAAATAATGTTTGGTCATATAATTTATCGCAAATATTTTTGGCAAATAATGCACACTTTCAAATACTAGAAAAAAAAATCAACTTTTACAAGTGAAATATGCATAATATAGTCAAACACATAGTAAAACTTCACCCAAAACATGATTTGTCAAATATTTAAAAATCTATGGTCATCGTTGGCTTAGAATGGCTTAAAATCTACTTCAATTGAATAAAGAGATAAGGCACAAGTACCCACACTATAATGAAGTTGATATGACGCAACTAATCTTTACTGGATCTTATTACCCCTAAATTCATTTTTTATATATTTTTATGTTTCGTTTTATTGATATGGCTCTACGCAGAATATTTTTGTGTTGTCCTGACAGCCCTATCAGCACAAAAGGGACACAAAAAAATAAAAAAATAAATTTAGGAGTAATAGAACCCCATAATATTAGGTGTGTAATAGTAACTTCAGATATAATTGTTGGATATTTGCATCTTATCTCTTGAATGGACATATTAAAGTTGTGTTAGGGTTTTTGCCCTGATTTTCTTACCAAGTTTAAGTTTTACTTTTGTTAAAAAAAAAAAGTAATATCATAATTACTTTTACTTTTTCTAAAAAGGAAAATATAAAAATTTTTCATATTTGGCTAGCCTCTTTTTTGGAGAAAAGGTTTTGGACATCTATAAATAGAAGACCGCTCTTCTCATATAATAACACAGTGGTATCCACAATGTAGTCCTTAAAAGTCTTGTTTAGGGGGAGTTTTACTCCCAATAGTTTTATGTTTTTTTGTAATATTAGTTTTAATGTGTAGGCAATCGGCCAAATACTATCAATAATATGTCTTTTTAGTATATTTTTATTTGTCATCTTAATTATCACCATTTTGATTTACAAACTGTAAGCTTCCGCATGACACACTCTCGATTTCGAACCCAACAAGTTACTGCAGTATTTTCATTTGTGGAAAGGCTTCGTCAATGGAATGCGCTTTCGGTATTCGAAAAATTCAAATTGGTTGCTCAACAAGATGCATCTACATACGGCAAAGACTAAGGGGTCGTTTGATAGAGCGTATAAAAATAATGTTGAATAGAGTGTATTGATAATGCTTGCATGAGTAATGCTTGTATTTTATATGTTGGTATTAGTTATACAAGTAATATTTCTTACACACTTCTTACACACTGTTTGATTTGATATATTACAAATAAAAATATAAAATATAATTTTTATCAAATAATATTTATTTATTAAAATACCCTTTATTTAACATTCCATACTCTTTTCAATCTTGTGTTTAAAATGGAAACTCTTCACTGGAAAGTTTGAGACACCAAAATTTTGAAAATGAAAACTTTCATTGGAAAGTTCAGACACCAAAGTAGCTAACTTCACATTTCACTGGAAGTCTGGGCAAGGAAATCGGCGAGCCTTTCACCGTCAAAGATGCTAATTTCACATTTCATTGAAAAGTTTTTGCCCAAATATGCTAATTTCATATTTTAGTGTGAAGTCTGGGCAACGAAATCGGCAAACTTTTCACTGAAAAAAAATGAAGAAAATTGGAAAAACAAGAAAAATTAAACAGAAAAAATATTTGAGCAAATTATAATATTTAATTTGGTTTGACATAAAAGATTCAAAAAATAAGTTACTTTACAACAATTTTATATTATTTACAAGATTCAATTTCTGGTGAAATGAGTATACTTTTGAAACAAGAACGGAAAAGGAATTGGGAAAATTGACGGGTAAATTTGTCACTTAATTAGTTAATGCATGTGTTCAAAGCTTTGTATTACTAATACATAGAAAAATAGTGGTATTAGTTGTACATAACATAATACACACACAATAGAGTGTATAACTAATATTTGCATTAGTTAAACATAGGTTGAAAAAGTATATCAAACAAGATATTAACAATGCATAAAGCTAATACATGTCTTAGTTTTTTTATCACACTCTACCAAACGACCCTAAATCACACCAAATTACTAACAACAAAAAGTCTGATTTTAAAAATTAACTAAGAGTTTAAAGCAGAAAGAAAAATTAACAAAGAGTTTGAAGCAGAAAGAAAAATTAACAAACTATGGGACCTTAGAGCAAATGCAGGAGCGAAGACAAGTGAAAATGTACAGCCTGTCAGAAATTTGTATGACATAGTCTGAATCCGTGGAGAACTTAAGAAGAATTTTAAACGTCACAACTTAAAATACCTTGTAATTGATAAATTCGTCTTTTCTATTTTCGTTTAATTATATTTTACATATAATATTTGAAATTAAAGAGTCACAAAATATATGGTAAGAAGAAAGTATATTTTTATAATTATGAAATCCTAAAATATATGGTAAGAAAAAAACAAATAGTTAAAACAGACCACAATTTATGCACTTCCCAACCCAATTATATAATTCTATTATTTAATTTTTCTTATAAAATTGATACAAATTTACCATAAGTAATAATCATAATTTGGGTAATTCTCTTGTATTTTTCTACCTAGTGTTCAACAAATCGCCGCATAATGGAGTCCTAATTGGCCATGAATTGTAAGTGATAGAATTATATAGATGTCTTATATTTTTCAAAAGAAGAAAATTAAATAGTGTTTTGTAGTTATTTTACTAAATCAATATTATAAGAGGAAAATATACGGTAAAAGCATAAGAGGTAATAGGAGAATTATGATAAACTCCTAAAATATATGAAAATGAAAATTAAAATATGTATAATTTATGACAAAGATACGTTAAGGCAAATAGACTCCACAATATATATGGGACATAGGGAGAAATTCTAATATTATATGAAACAAATTTGGATTGTTGTAAGTCGAAGCCATCAATTGTGATGTGCATCTAGCAATGTATTACTACAATGTGAATTTGTTGTGATGAGCAACAAATGACAATAATGTAACCAACATGGGTTGTGGTGTAGTGGTGGGATTAGTCCAATCTTAACCAGAGGTTTCGAGTTCGAGCCCTAGGCATGTAGAAATTTTGTTGGGAGCTTCATCCCCAAAATGAACCCTGCAGTGTGGGATCCGTATTAGTCGGGGCTCCTATGCGGAAAGAAGACAATAATATGGTGATACAGTCGTATCCTTCAAGTTCAAATACAGAAATAGATTCTGAAGGAGAAAAAGAAAGTGTGAAATATCTATCAGATGATTTTCTTACTATTAAGATGGTTAAAAGGCACAACATCAACACGGAGAATTGAGAACAAAGTGATAACAAAAAATTGGGTGTTATTTTCTTAATCATATTGTTGTATTTGATGGTATCATGTCGACATCTCGAGGATTTCTCAATAAGTTACTTTTAATATTGTTCAAAAATTGGAGTTGTTTAATTTTTGGTATTATTTTTATTTGCTTATTTTTATTGATTTATAATTTATTTTGATTAGTGAATCTTATTTGATTTTTTTTGTGTTTGTGTTTTATAAATACTCACCTCAGTATTTTTTTTTAAAACTCCATTGTAGGTTATTTTGGCCTAGTGTTTTATAGAAACAACGTTGATAGACGTCGCAAAGGTTGAGGCTATAGATAGATATTTTTTGGGCAAAATTTAGAAATAACATACTTATCCCCTTAATTATGAGTTTCATAGCAATAGTTTTATAATTACATAATATAGCAAGTTGTATTTTGTATTTTTGCAAACTGTTGCTACAAAAATACAAATACATATGATTTTTACTGCCCTTATAATCGATATGTATTTTGTATTTTTGCAAACTGTTGCTACAAAAATACAAATACATATGCTACAAAATGTAATTTGATAAAAGTGTTGTTATTTTTTGTAATTTAATACTTAAGTATGCTACTTTATATATTTTTTTCATATTTTATTAGAGGATTTTAATCTACTTTGTGTGATTCATGTTGAAACATATGCACAGGAGTGGATGCAAGGCATGTGATTATGGATTTTTTTTTTTTGCTCTCACTTGGTGTTTGGTATATGCTTTGAATTATACTAAAATCACATCAACGTTAGGAAATCTCAAATTAGAATGAATTGCTCCTAATAAAGATGACTTCATAATTAAGAAACAAACACGAGACCTCTAATTAAGAATGAAAGAATACTTATCCCTCAAACTAACTCGTATTTGCTTAGCGTTTCACAAAAATCTACATCATGAAGGTATATTTATGAAACGTTTTAATACACGATGAATTTATTTATTTATTGGATTACTTAATTTGTAAGTTTCTATGGCCAGCATAATTAATTTATTTTGGTTTAATTATAATTAAATAAGTTAATCCTAAATTTGTATAGGAAAGTTACCTAGTGGGATTAAAACTCTTACTTACTATCCACAACTCATGTTGATATAGTGTTAGTGGGATTTAAACTACTATATCCACAACTCACGTTGATGGAACATGAAAATATAACTGTTCTATTCTCTGTATTATACAAGGGGTCCCCTCTCTCTCTTTGCCAAAAAAAGAAGAGTATGTTCCATCAAAATTATTCTAAAACGTAAGGTAAAGAGAGAGAAATAAAATTTTTGTTCTTGGTTTAAGAACAAAAAAAAAATCACGTGTGCTTCCGCTAATCTCGGTCAACAAGAAAAGCTATGAAGAATTCAGGTATTTATTCTTCATTGAATTACTGTAATTTGGTTTATGTGAAAAACATGTAGTTCCACGTTCCTGAATAATTGATAGCATTTTATATTAGATTTTTTAAGTTATACAATCTGTTAAATCCTTACATGTGGTATCCGAGCTAGGTTTAGGAACTAATAATTTTTCGTTAAATTAATGCATAGTTTCAATTTTATGAACCCTAATAATGTGTGATACGATGTTCAATGTATAGTTTAAGTTATTATGATTTAGGTATTTCATAATTATTATATTTCTTAGATGTTCCACTGGCAGTAATGCCATTTTTTTTTTTCGGTTTCCCAAGGAATCCCCACAGCCGGCAGCCATGAGACTAATTCTCCGTTCCTCGATTAGCGCATTTTACGGTAGGGAACTGGCCACAGAGTTTTCTCCATTCGCCAGAGGCGAGAATCAAACCCCCGACCTTTTGGTTAAGGGACATAGCGTTGAACCACTATGCCAACTCTGGTGGTTGCAGTAATGTCATTATTTGTCTTTGTTATGCTGTTATATTCCACTGGATTTCATAATTTGTTATGCCGTTATTTTTCTTTGGGGAAAGGACAAAAATAACACCTAAAACTAAAATAATTTCACGAAACTAGCACCTAAATTTAAAAATCCAGTAAATAGCCATTAAGGGTTGGCCGCACCCTTATTTACAGTTTGAGTTTTTTTTTTTGTTTTGTTTCAATATTATACACGTTGGTTGCACACTCCAAATTTTATTAGGATTAGGAATTGGTCCAATTATGAGACTGCGACTCCATTTAGGAATGTGTTAATAATGTCAAATGTGTGTGTGCTTTTTTTACCTGGATTTGGAATTGGTACTTCTCCGTCATATTAACCGGCTATCGAATATTTCGTCCTTCCAGTTTTATGTAACATATTTTGATTGAGTACGAAATTTAAAAAAAAAAAAAAAAAGAGATTTAATAAAGATAAAAGTAAAATAATATCTTTAAATATTTATTAAATAAAAGAAATGATATTCTTTTAAAACATATCCAAATTATTTTGCATTCATCAACATTATTAAAATAACATACTAATTGTTTTGTTTAGATTTACTTATTTATACAATAAAATATAATATCATATACTTTTAATATAACACAATTGTTAAAGATATATATTTATATATAATAACGATACAGTTTCTATACATATACATATTCTATATAATAATTATAGCATTTTTATACACATTCTATACAATTTTTAACTACAATTATTATTTAGATACATATTTTATACGACTCTATATAGTTTTTACATGCATTCTAAAAATGTATCAATCTACAATAAGAGAGTATCGATTGAGTATATAGACACTGTAAGTGTATCAATGTAGTATAAAAGTGTATCAATGTGGTATAAAAGAGTATCAATTGGGTATAGGGATTGCATGTGTTTGCATATAATTTTCTTTCTCTTTTTTTAAAAGTATATCAATATAGTATAAAAGTGTATCAATGTGGTATAAAAGTATATCAATAGAGTGTAGAGACTTCATGTGCCCAATTAGGCTAAATGGCTAAAAAGGAAAATTACTTTAGCCGACTGGTAACAGGATGTCCACCTTTTCAAATGTGGGCCATTTTTTTTTTAAATGATCACATCATGTCGTTTCCCCTTTTTCTTTTATATTGATTCCATAATTGTATGAAAGGTTTTGGTGGGATTTTATTTAAGTGGTGCATAAGTATTAAATATGAAAACTTCTTACTGGAATTCTTTTACAATGCCAAAGTATTCATTTATTTGTATTAGGACATTTTAATAGTTATAAATAGATGGAATCATCAGATGTGTGCTTAATCCATATATTTGCTTTCCGTGGAACAAGCATCATATTCTTTCTCTAAATCACAGCAACCGACAGTCATTGGCCTTCTGTAACTAATTAATACAAGAAATAATTATATAATTTAAATTGATTTAGGTGAGATTCCTTAATCACCAAAGTGGTCGAATCTTGATGAATAATTAATTTCAAACTTACAATTAAGATAAAATTCAATTATCTACTATTTTTTATGCTTATAATTGATATGACATTTATAGGTAAATTGAACTTTTGTTTATAAGAAATTTACGGATCACCCAAAGGTTGATTGTTTGTTGATTGTTTGTTCTTATAATCACTAAACATTAAACAGATAATTCAGATTATAGTTAGTTTTATTTGTTTATCCAAAGATAATAAATATTATTAATTGATGCATTAAATATTATCGATTTGTGTTAAATACACGTTTAAGCATCATTATGTTTAAGGTTATATTTTGATGTTTCGCCCAAAGGAGAACATCAATATACATTTAAGAAAGTAAATCATTTCAGAATTTGATAATATGTTTAAAATCATAACTCAAAGTACTAACAAATGAACACGTTCTACTTGCAGCATTTGCTCTTCTTTCACATTCTGCCTCTGTTACGACTTTAGCAGACTTAATTTTCAGATTGATGCGAATAGATCAGATTCTATCTTGGGATTTTACATCTTGATGTTGCACTTTGCTCTGAGGAGCCAACTTCTATTACTGAAACTAGCAATGATGAAGAAAAGTCCTATTATAAGCATTGGGATCAGTCTAATAGATTAGGCCTAATGTTCATGCAACTGAATATTACGGGAAACATTAAGACCACTTTTTCCAAAATTAAAAATGCAAAAAAACTTCTGAATCTTGTAGAAGAATCCTCCCAAACTGCTAATAAGTCTCTTGCCGGGACACTAATGGGTACTTTAACCCCATGAAGTTTGATGGTTGACAACGCTCACCTATACCATCGAAATTGGTAGAGGATGATCGTTGTCACTAGCTCAACTTACAATGGTTCCTAGTTCATAAAGATGGCCTAGGATCATCTCACCAACATAATATAATCAAATTTAGCCTTGGGAGACTAAAGGGACAAGTTCTATATAGTACAAGTACACATGAGATTTGGACAAATTAGCTTACCACACATGGCATGTAAATTCTACAAGAATGCTCAATTGTCCCTCCTGCTAGAGAAAAAAATAGAGTATCTACCCATTTTCACAAGTCAAAATTTATGGAGTCACAAAAAGGGAAAAAGTTTTGTTATAAGGTCGCTAACGTCCATGCCCTTGATTTTTGAAAAATTTTGGACAGAGAGGGGGTATTTACTTTGCATTTGAACCACACACAATTTGCTAATTATGGCACCAACTCAAGCCTTCATCTCATATTTTGGCTTTTTTACAGGAAAATCATATAGCTACTCAAACTTTGCCATAGGTATAAGTGCGATCCCAAATCCAAAATACCACAGGTATTCTGACTTTTCTTTCATTCATAGCTCGGATGCTACGGGTACTCAGACTTTTCCTGCATCCATGGCTCAAAAACCAATCACTACGCTTTTTCCTAAAGAATAACGTCACTCAATCCATTATAAGAAAATGCTCGTGGGTTATCATCACAAATAAAATTAAGATAAAGCAACAATCTAAAAACAAAACAGAATGACTAATCCATGCAACTGTGGGCACCATCAAAGTGACCAAATATTACAACCCAAATAAAAATAGAAATCATCTAAAAGCACATCAAAATATCAAGACATGTATAATACAAGCTTAAATGAATAAATGCGTAGAGACTGGCACCCCAAACTAAAAGTTTTCAGTGTTCTCACTGCATAAACAATAAATCATAAGAAGGGATAATTGTGCTCCCTGAAACTGATTCAAGAGCTGCTCTCGCTCTCAGACTCTGCATCACCACCCACATCCTTAAGACCTGACCAATCGGCTAGGGCCTCATTGTCTCTCTCAACTAGGGAGGAAGATAGTCTATCTCGAGGATCAAGGATCTTAGAAAGTCCCTTTACTCTCTTAAACATCTTGTTAAAGAATTTTTCTCTCTTCTTCTCCCTTTTAACCATCTTTCTCACGTGAAGTTTGGAGCTCTCAGTGCGACTCCACCAAGGATGAGTATTCTCTCTCAATCCTAGCAATGGTAGCTCTCTGCTTCTTCTGATCCTCCCAATACTTATCATAGTCAGCACGGGACACATATGAGTGGCAGGTGGTAGAGGGCTCTTCCATCCCTTGGGGCAATGTCGACACAAGATCCCTAATGGCTCTCATCTCATCAGAAATATCATCAAAAGGGTTGGCTATGGATGGTCTGCAAGACTCTGACTCCTGAGATGTAGATTTACCTAAATCGATCTTCCTCTTTTTTATCTTACCTAGTGCACCCTCACCTCTAACTTTTAGAGGGTAGATAGAGGTGTCGGGGCACACCCAAGTATCTCCCAGGTACTCTTCAACTCCTGCTTACCTGTATAACTCTATAATCAAAGAAGGGAAAGAGAGGTACGTACCACCTTGGTTCTTGAAGAATTTTATCTCAGATATCACAATTCGATCGAAATTCAAAAGGATGTTGTCTAAAATATAAGATACCATCCTAGCTCCCATGTTAGGAACTGTTGTCATATGGGTGCAAGAGGAGGTCTGGCTACAAATGATATTCATCAAAATCCAAGCCTCGATGGTGAATTCATTCATGGATATATTTACTTTTGTTGCCACCCAAGAGACCTCCTTGACCGGGCACATTCTCTCTGCTAACCAGTTGCCCAAATCACACCCCTTGGACTCAAATTCGGCCATGTTTACATTCAGGAGCCCATATAGATCATTTATTTTCTCCGCACCAAAGTTCTTCACTTTTTCTCAAATCTTGATAGTCATGCTAGATGGATTTGAGAAGGATAATACACTAAGGTTAGCATAGAAATCCCGGGCCTATTGATCTTTTGACTTGCAAGGATCCAAGGTGAAGCACCGCTACCCCATGGCCACAAGCTTGTCAATAAATGTAGGAAGCTTTTTTGGCACTTTCTCTAAGCATATTCCTCTCTTAGGGAGCATCTTTGTCCTCTGAAGATCCCCAGAGTAAAGAGTATGGCACTCGGGTCCCATGAATCAGACTTGGTCGTATTCCTCCATGATATGATCCTGAAAATCATGAATTAATCAAATTGCAAAATTAAAATCTACACTACGAAATAAAAACAAAGTATACGAGCCACTTTGTGGCATTTGTGGGTTGCCTCCCACATAGCACCTTAGTTATTATCGTGGCACGATGTCTTCCTTTTTTCTCAAGTTGGGTCCTTAAGAGCCCCCTCATTCACTTTCTCAACTTCGACATTGATCACCGTTACCACTTGAATCTCCACGGGTTGTTTCCTTGTATTACACACCCGGAAGGACACTTTACCAGCATGAACTCTAAACGTCATTTACCCAAGCTCCAAATCAACAATGGCTCTCCCGCTGGAAAGAAAAGGTTGACCAAGAATGATAGGCACCTCAAGGTACATTTCACAATCTAGTACCACAAAATCCACTAGGAAGATGGATCCATCTACTTTCACTAACATGTCAAAGACAACACCAATTGGTTTCTTGATAGACCGATCCGCCATCAAAAGCCTCATTGATATTGGAGTAGGAATTCCCAATCCAAGCCTATTATATATTACAAAAGTAATGAGATTAATACTCACACCATGGTCCCATAAAGATTTTTCAAACATATGTGTTCCAGTGGTGCATGGAATGGTAAAGGCCCCAGGGTCTTCTTTCTTTTCTGCCATTTCGCTACTCATGATAGAACTATACCCATGGGTGACTTCAATGGTATCACCTTCAACAAAATTTTTCTTTTATATCAATTTTTTCATAAGCTTAGCATACCTCAGGATATCTTGGATAGCCTCAAGCAATGAGATATTAATGGAGAGGTTGGCAAGCTTAGTCATGAATGTTTTGAATTTAGCATTATCCTCCTTATTTTTAAGCCTTTGAGGAAATGGAGGGGGACCATCATGGTAAACATTGGATCACCTTTCACTTCATCATAGTCAACTACCTTTGGATCACCCTCTTTACCATCGATTTCTTTATTCAACACCGGCTCTTTTTCTCTCCCTTTATAATACTTTGGAGTCTTTTTCTTTGAATTATTCATAATATTTTCTCCACATAGAGCTCTTTTTTGACATCTACCATAAGATCATCGAGGGTTTTACCACTCCTAGTGATAATAGCCAAACCTTGGACCTCATTTTTTATGTTCACAATGGAGTCACTAGGGAGGCCGCCCTTTAGCCTAACATTGTGTTGGGTAGAGATTTTTGACCAATTTGAGTCTCCAGTTATTTTATTGAGGTAGTATGGGATACAACCATTTGGTTGAGTTGCGAAAAATCGCCATTCAATTCACGAACCACTTTGTATCTTCCCTCAACTTTCATCAAAATCCTCGCTAGCATATCATTCATTTTATACTTATTGGGGTCAATGGAGTTTTCATACTTACCCTTTGCCCTATCATGAGAGGGAACATAACGATCTTTCTCAGGATCCTTATCCCTCCAATCATGGTCATGGTCCCTATCTCTCTTATTCCTACCTTGGTTCCTACTTTTCCTTTGATACTAAATCTCCTCTTCAAGAATCTTGGCCTCTTCATCACCATATGCCTTGGATTCCAAGTCATTCACCACTTTTGTAGGTGCACCCATCACATGTTTTATCAAAAGCTCTAATTGAGACATTATGGTTTCCATATTCTTCTCTATCTCCTCATCTCTCTTTTTTTGTTCCTTGTTAAAAATGGAGGTAGTAGGAGATCCTCTTGGTACCTCAGCATCCCAGGTATGCCACCCTCGGCTTTGCTTGTTAACTTTATCAAGCAAATTTGAAGCCGCATAAGAAGTCAAATTTATAAGAGATCCCCCTGCGTATTGTTTACCATGGTTTTATTTAGCGGATCAAGAGATCGGTAGAAGATTTAGGGAAGCATCTTCTATGGGACCTCCTAGGTTGGACAATGCAAGAGTTTTTCATTGAATCTTTCCAATAACTTATACAAGGGTTCTCCATTCAATTGCATAAACTTCATGATCTCATCCCGCAATTGGAGCATTTTAGATAGTGGGAAATATCGATTAAGGAAGACCATGGTGACTTCATCCCATAAGGTGATGGATCCATCTAGAAGAAAGCAAAGCCACAATACCGTCTTTCCTGTTAGAGAAAATGGGAAAAGACAAAGATGGATGGACTCTTTTGTTATGTGTGCACTACTAACAGGTGCACACACTTCAATGAAGTACTTCAAGTGCAAGTTGGGGTCCTCATAGGCTTGTCCCCCCAAAAGTCCCTTCATTTGGAACATATACAACATAACGCTCGTGACATAAAAGACACTAGTTCCTTGAGTAGGCGGGATACGAATAGAACTTGATCGACCAACGTCATTGAGTTGGTCCTCATCATTAAGAGGGACATTGAAAGACCCAAAAATGCTTGCATTATCACTCATGGTTCCGTGAAAAATATGAGAATCACCTAAAAGGAAAACAAAAACAACAATCAAAATAAATACTAACCACTATGGGTGTACCCAAAGTAACACTCAACACCGCACAAGTGAAAACTAAATTTCACTCTTTGGCAACGGCATCATTTTGATAACGCTCACCTATACCATCAAAATTGGTAGAGGACGGTTGTTGTCAATTGCTCAACTTATATTGAGATCAAATCCACGAGGAGAGAATTTAGAATTCTAGTTATATGGGTGTTAAATACTACTAATAAGCTACCCGTAATATGAATAAAATAAAACAAAATGCATAATTAAAAATGAGGTGGGGAGGGGGTTGGTTTGGAACATGTTTATCAGTAACAACTCAAATCAACAAAGTAAACAACAATTGTGATTTAAATTCGATATGAGAAGAATCTTGGGATTATGTCTACCTAAGAGCAAGTTATGCACGGGTGCATGAAGATTTAGTGTACATGCTAGTTATCAATAATATGACAGGCTAGTTCTAAGATCCTTGAGGCTAGTCTATCAACAAAACCTCAAGAATTTCACTCATTGACCCTTTCGGGTACCTAATAAGTGTGTCAACTTTCAGCCACCCATTACCTCAATTGACCATTCCTATTTCTAGGAAGATGCCCAAGATATAGTCAACTGCTTAATAACCCTTATATCTAAGATAGTTAAAACGAGCAAACTATATCCATTAATTGTCTATTATCGTCTTGTCACCCACATCCCTCTTTCAAGGATGATATGCTTTCCAAAAGTTAACTCAAACCCATATTTCAAAGGTGGTTTGAGCTGTCAAGAGCTTGGGGTTTTCACCCACAAACCCATATTGGGTATTTGAGGCTTTCACCAACAAATCCTAACTAATTTAACCAAGCAATAGCAAAACCCATCATCAACAAACTAGCATATATGAAAATACATTACAACCCACACATAATTTCACCTTAGTTCAACATAATCCTAAGACAATGAAATTTTATCTACTCATGAAGAAAAGAGAGCAAAATATACCATAGGGATTGTTGAAAGCATCCATTATTCACAAATACTAAATTCAAAGTCTCCAAACAAATTACAATTCTTGCCAAATTTTGGGTTTAAACTTGCTGCCCAAGAGACCTTCTTGCCCCGGGCATAATTTCTCTACAAACTAGTTCCCCGAATCACACCCCTTGGACTCAAAGTCAGCTATGTTTGCATTTCAGTGCCCATATATATCATTGATTTGCTCTTCAACAAAGTTCTCCACTTTCCCCAGAATCCTGATAGTCATGCTGGATGGGTTTGAGAAGAAAACTATACTAGAGTTAACATAGAACTCCTGGGCCCATTGATTATTTGACTTTCAAGGATCAAGGGAGAAGCATCGCCACCCCGTGGCGACAAGCTTGTTATGAAATGTTGGAAGCTTTTACGATACTTTCTCTAAGCATATTCCTCTCCCAAGGAGCAACTTTATCCTCGAAAGATCCCTATAGTAAAGAGTGTGGCACTCGAGTTCCATGAATCAAACTTGGTCATATTCCTACATGATATGATCCCGAAAATCAAGAGAACAATGAAACCACATTAACCATTGACATATAAATGCACAAACTATGCATTGTTGTTCATTAAAGCTCATGGGAAGGTTACTTGATAATGTTTGGATAAAAATTTGAAGTGCAGAATTTTTGGCCTAGGCAAAAAAATCAGCATCAATTAGCGCAATCGTGGGCCATGGTTCAACGATCGTGGTCCCGTTGAATGCGATCGCAATACCAGAGATTGGTTTTAAGCCAAAATTTCCAATGTCCAAGGATTCAGATTTTTGGCCAAAACATGTTCTACCACAAGAGTTTATGCTGAAAACATTGAACATGGTTACTAGGTACTCGATTTTGCCCTTCAAATGTACAAACGACTAGTTATGACTCATTTGGGCATTTTATCGAGCACATGGTGTGCAAACTTTATTTTACTCAATTCGACACACAATTTTTGGGTGCTCAAGACTTCCCCACGGGTGCACAGACCATATTCTAGCAGCTAACAACCACATAAGTTTAGTACAACACATATTTAGCAAGAAAAATCATAGATTTAGGCCTTCCCTATAACATGCATTCTATCTCCGATTTTCCATATTCAAAACATTGATTTAAATCACTTACCAGATGAAATGATGCAATAGGGATGCTTTAATGCCTTTGAATGTCACAAAGGTTCTTAAGAGAGGGTGAAAATTGTGAAAGTGTTTAAGAAAGGAGTGTGATGAAATAGGGAGTCCCTTATTCTTTTAAACTATCTTGACCTCTATCGCGATAACAAAGAGCATTTTTGCTCCTCTTTTTTCTCTTTTTCAACTCATTGCTCAATTTTGACATATTTTCCCCTGTTCAGTTCATCATGCACAAATTTTATACATTTCTTTTCTCGAACAAATTCAACACACTCCATAGTGCTACAAATGCATGAATTTATCAAATGGCAAAATCAAAATCTACACTACGAAATTAAAACAAAGAATATGAGCCACTTTTGTGGCATTTGTTGGTTGCCTCCCACATAGCGCCTTAGTTATTGTCATGGCACGACGGCTTCCTTCTTTCTAAAATAAGGTCCTCAAGAGCCCTCTCATTTGCTTTCTTGACTTTGACATTAATCACTGATACCACTTGAAGCTCCACGGGTTGTTTTTTTTGTATTGCACACCCTTAAGGACACTTCACCATCATGAACTCTAAATCTCATATCCACAAGATCCAAATCAACAATGACTTTCCTAGTGGAAAGAAAAAGTTGACCAAGAATGATAGGTACCTCTTGGTCCATTTCATAAGCTAGCACCACAAAATCCACTGAGGGGATGGATCAATCCACTTTCACCGACACGTCGAATACAACACCAATCGGTTTCTTAATAGATTGATCTGCTATCAAAAGCCTCATTGACGTTAGAGTAGGAATTCCCAAGCCAAGCCTCTTATATATTGAAAAATCCAAAAGATTAAAAATTGCACCAAGGTCATATAAAGATTTTTCGAACTTATGTGTTCCAATGGTGCATGGAATGGTAAAAGCCTTGGGGTCTTCTTTCTTTTCTGCCATTTAACTACTCATGATGGCACTACACCCATGGGTGACTTCAATGGTGTCATCTTCAACAAGCTTCTTCTTTGATATCAACTTTTTCATAAGCTTGGCATACCCCGGGATATCTTAGATAGCCTAAAGCAATGAGATATTAACAGAGAGGTTGGCAAGATTAGCCATGAATGTTTTGACATTAGCATTGTCCTCCTTATTTTTAAGCCATTAAGGGAATGGAGGGGGACCACCATGGTAAGCATTGGATCACCTTTCACTTCATAATAGTAAACTACCTTTGGATCACCCTCTTTACCATCGACATCTTTATTCAACACCGGCTCTTTTTCTCTCCCTTCATAAGACTTTGGAGTCTCTTGATTTGAATCATTCACAAGATTTTTCTCCACACCGAGCTCTTTTTTTATATCTACCATATGATCATCGAGGGTTTTACCACTCCTACTGATAATAGCTAACACTTGGGCCTCATTTTTTGGGTTCACAATGGTGTCACTAGGGAGGGGGTTGGTTTGGCAAGTGTTTTGTCAATAACAACTCAAATCAACAAAGTAAACAATAATTTTGATTCAAATTCGATATGAGAAGAATCTGGGGATTATGTGTATCTAATGGCAAGTTATGCATGGGCGCATAAAGATTTAGCGTACATGCTATTTATCAATAATATTATAGTCTAGGTTTAAGATCCTTGAGGCTAGTCTATCAACAAAAGCTCAAGAATTTCACTAACTGACCCTTTCGGGTACCTAATAAGTGTATCAACATTCAACCACCCATTACCTCAATTGGTCATCCCTATTTCTAGGAAGATGCCAAAGATATAGTCAACTTCTTAATAACCCTTATATCTAAGTTAGTGAAAATTAGTAAACTACATCCATTAATTGTCTACTATCGTCTTGTCACTCACATCCCTATTTAAAGGATGATATGGGTTCTAAAAGTCCACTCAAACCCCTCTTTCAAGGGTGGTTTGAGCTTTAGAGATCTTGGGGTTTTCACCCACAAACCCATTTTGGGTATTTGAGGCTTTCACCTATAAATCCTAACTAATTTAATCAAGCAATAGCAAAACCCATCATCAACAAACTAGCATTTAACCAAATACATCACAACCCACAGATAATTGCACCTTAGTTCGAAATAACCTAAGACAATAAAAGTTTATCTACTCATAAAGAAAAGAGAGAAAAATATACCATAGGGATTGTTCAAAGCGTCCATTCTTCACAAATACTAAATTCAAAGTCTCCAAATCAAATTATAATTCTTGCCTAATTTTTGGTATAAACTTGAAATTCAAAAATATTTCAATAGTCAAGAATATCCAAGAGAGAAAGGGTTTTAGCCTCTAAAAGGAATTGTGTTCGACTGGGTGAAATTAAAAAATTGCGAAGGCCCAAAATTCTGCTTAGCCGCAATTGCATCATTTTTACCATGACCGCGGCTACCGTAACCGCGATAAGATCCACGTGATTGCAGTGGCTAACCAATCATTACTAGCCGCGATCGTGGACCTCAAATTGTGATCGCGGTAACTGAGCTTGATCTGTGCAAGGTCTTATGTTGTGCACTTTTCCTCTCCCTTTGATCTCTATTGAGCTTAAATCAACATCTTTCTATCTCATTACCTGTGTGCATGCATAAATATGGAAATTCGTGCATTTAATCCAAATATGTCTCATTTATATAATCAATTCATAGTAGCGTGCACAATTGATTAGTGCAAATGGGTTATAAATTCATCACTCATCAACACCCCAACTTAAGGCTTTGTTTGTCATCAAGAAACACTACTTCTTCATGAGACTATGCACATTTATGCCCAAATTATATGACCCAATGATCACAATGACTTCAAGCTTAGTTACTACCACCAATAGCTCATCAAACATGGGAAACACTATTTACACAATACCCCTCAATATGAAATCCAATATTCAAGGATGCAAAGGACTTCAAAAATCAACCATTCAACAATCACCAATACTCTAAAAGTGACTCACCTTTGACCTCAACTACACTATTCTCCTTTTTCCTCATCTTTTGGGAGATAACAAAATCACCCGCCTTAATTAAGTTCCATGTCTCTTCATAAGAAGAAAAATTCCACACACCAAGTTATCAAGTATGCAATAAGGAATTTAAGTGCAAAGAATCTCTCTCACACAAAGACTCTCAATGCTAACAAGTACCATTACATAGGATTTCCCCTATTTTCAATCACCACTATAATGAATACACTTGGTTGGAGATCTCGAATGGATTTTTCAGCTTGTAACATTGGTTCGCGGGAGGGTAAGATAACATTTAGGAACATAATGGCTTAACCCTCCTTTGAACATCCACATCACACTATTTCAACTAACTTGTAACCATGGACCACTCCCTTTATTTTCACTCCTTACACATGACTACTTTAAGAGCCTTGATTTCCCAAACCTTTTGAGGGCATTAATATTTTGCTTATTTCTTTTGTAATTCATGCCTCATTTTTATATTTATCATTAATTTCACTTTTACATTTTCATTGCTAGGCTCAAATTTGTGCACTTACACTACCATGGCCTAAAGTCAATTCTTTTAAGCTTACCACCCCAACTTAGGCTTTTAGCCTCAAATTTCATGTTTCATGTTGAAGGAGGGTTAGGTTTGAGAGAGGGACAAAATTTTGAAGGGTACACGGCTTGTAATGTGGTTTCCAAAGAAAGGCTTGAAGGCTCGAACTTGGGGATTTAAGGGTCCTATTCTATGCATGGTAGGCTATTTAGGCTTAGAGTGGTTCCTGGTTTAGAAAGATAGCCTAGGATCTCTCACCAACCAAATATAATCAAACTTAGTCCTGAGAGACTAAAGGGACAAGTCCAAGATGGTACAAGTACACATGAGATTTGGACAAATTATCATACCATACATTGCATGCAAATTCACCAAGGAAGCTCAATTGTCCCTTCCGCTAAAGAGAAAAATAGAGTATCTACCCATTTTCACAAAACAAAATTTATGGAGTCACAAAAAGGAAAAAAGTTTTATGACAAGGTCGCTCACATCCATGCCCTTGATTTTTGAAATACTTTTTACAGAAGGGGGTATTTGCTTTACATCTGAACCACGCATAATTTCTAATTATGGCACCATCTCAAGCGTTCATCTCATATTTTGGCTTTTTTACAGGCAAACCATATGGCTACTCAGACTTCGCCATAGGTATAAGTGCGATCCCAAATCCAAAATTCCATAAGTACTCAAACTTTACTTTCATTCATAGCTCCGATCTATGAGTACTCAAACTTTGCCTGTATCCATGGCTCAGAAACCAATCACGATGCTTTTATCTAAAAAATATCATCACTCAATCCATCATAAGGAAATGCTCATTAGATATCATTAAAAGAAAAATTAAGATAACGCAGCAATCTAAAAACAAAACTGAATGACTAATCCATGCTACGGTGGGCACCATCAGAGTAACCAAATATTACAACCCAAATAAAAATAGAAATCATCCAAAAGCACATCAAAATATTAAAAAATATCAACAATACAGGCTCAAATAAATAAAGTCAAAGAGACCACCACCCCTAACAAAAATATTTCAGTGTCCTCACTGCATAAACAATAAAGCGTAACAAGGGATAAAGGTCCTTCTTTAAATTGATTTAAGAGATGCTTTCTTTCTCAGACTCTGCATCACCACCTGTATCCTCAAGATCTGACCAGTCAGCTGAGGCCTCACCGTCTATCTCTTTAGGGAGGATGATAGTATATCTCAGGGTTTTAGGACATTACAATGTCCCTTTAATATCTTGCTTAAGAACTTTTCTCTCTTCTTCTCCCTTTTAACCATCTTCTTATGTGAAGCTAGAAGCTCTCATAATGAATTCTCCAAGGATGATTAGGCTCACTCAAGCCAAGCAATGGTAGCTCTCTTCTTCTTTTGATCCTCCCGATACTTAACATAGTTATCACGGGACATATACAGGTGGCGAGTGGTAAAGAGATCTCCCACTCCTTGGGGTAGTGCTGACACAATCTCCCTAATGGCTCTCATCTCATCTAAAATATCATTAAAGGGGTTAGATATGGATGGCCTGTAAGACTCTAACTCCTGAGATGTAGATTTACCCAAATCGTTCTTTCTATTTTTGCTCTTACCCAGTGCATCCTCACCCCTAACTCTTAGAAGGTAGATAGAGGTATTGAGGTGCACCTAAGTACCTCCTAAGTACTCTTTAACTCCCACTTTCCTTCATAACTCTGTAATCAAAGAAGGGAAAGATAGGTACGTACCGCATTGCATCTTGAAGAATTTTATCTCAGATATCATAATTCAATCAAAATTCAAAGGGACATCATCTAAAATATAATTCGCCAACCTAGCCCGCATGTCAGAAACTGCTGTCATATGGGTGCAAGGGGAGACCCAACTACAAATGATATTTAGAAAAATCTAGGCCTCAACGTGTAACACCTCATATTTTGGGCTATAATATATACCACTATTCCAATGTGTTGATAAACTCTGAAGCCATAAAATCCTATGCCAAAATGGCATGTTAATTATTTGTGTAGCATATGAATCCATTCAAGCTTGAATTTACACCATAGAGGTCCTTCAACTCAAGGATAAGTTGAAACTATTTTGATCGACTAAGTTTTAGTGGATGTTGTAAATTATGTCAGCTTCTATCGACTATAACTCTCTGTATATGTTGAATTAGGGAGACTACTATGTTTCAAATGATAGATCTTCGAGTTAGCTTTCCAATGATACCAACTTTGCTAAAATCTAACACCCGAGCAAGAAGTTATAGCCTTTCAAAGTGATATGTGTTGCCTAACCAATCGCCCATGGCCACTGAAAAGCATAGGCGATAGCCTAGACGGCGCCTATGTAAACATAGGCGATAGCCTAGTGGCACCTATGTAAACATAGGCGATAGCCTAGGCGGCGCCTATGTGAACATAGGTGATTGGATGGGCGACGCCTATGTAAAGAATTCAAGTGACTTAAACACTCCATTTTAGGGGCAAAATGGTCCTTTTCCACCCTTACTTATCCCTAAAACACGAAATTCAGTTCCAAGGACCCCAAAATACACCTTCATTCATCAAAAGTGCTCAAGGATTCTCCTTAGGATTTCAAAATAAAAATCCAAGCAACTCAAGATTCAACCAGGGGTTTTAAGAACTAATTGCACATTTGGAATTCTCTCAGCGTAGGCTTCAAGAAGCATCTAATATTCATAGTAATCGAGGTACGTGGGGTTATCTCAAAAATCTCATGGGCTTTAAAAATTCATGTTTTCAAATGGGGGTTTTGAAATTACGAATATGATTAGGATTTAAACGTTTTATGATATTGATTTGGCCCTTAGGCCTACTCCTAAAGTGATTTGCTATATGATATATGTATATGCATGTATTCCAAAAAGATGTTAACTTGAGAGCATGAATGATATGAAATTTCCTCTCTTGATGTGAATTTGTTTTAAATGTTCATATGATGTAAATTGTTTGAAAACATCTTGAAGGGCATGACATGAGATATTTTGAGAATTGATATAATTTTGACCTGAAAATGAGAAGGTTATTCATGTTGAATAGAATGGTTGAATGAGAAGAATAATGTGATATTGATGGCTTCCAAGTCGGGTATGACGATACCCTACATAATATGATATGTGATTGAATCAGATTAAATTTGAATGCATTGATTTTACATGAGATAGGTGGATGCCCAAAGAAGGAGTTTGAGTATAAGGGCTCATCGTTGGAAATCGTGCTTGTCGACATGGGAATTTGGTACCAGGCTAAGTGATCTTGAGTACTTGATTGTATGTCTTTCTCAAATTGGGATTATAGGTAGGAGCCCGGGCTAAGTGATCTTGGGCACTACCATTGGGTCGACACACCATGCTTCGTGGTCTTGTGTGTCTCTCCCTTACTTATACTCTAATCTCGGCGGCAACCGAGGTATGATAGTTGGTGTAAATTATGTAGGGTATTCCACCTAGCTCAGTTGCATTTCATTGTTGTTGAGAAACTATTGCATTATGCCTATGTGTTTTCAAATGATTTGATATGAAATTTCTTTATAATGGTTCTCAACTATATTTTGTAAAAATATTATGTTTTGTTTTGATATCTCTGGGTTTTAGTACTTTTGTGCTGGCCGTCTCCCCTTTCTAACCTCTCAGATTTAGAAGCCCAGTCTAGGGGTCAAGAGAATCAGTAGATCATTAAGACAGAGTTGCAGAGACAAGTGGTAAGCCTTCTATGTTTTGGAAGGTCTTATGTCCTGTAGTCCTTTTGTCTTAAATTTAGTTTTGGGGTCTATTGGGGGCCTTGTCCTAGTATATATACAGTTACTTGACTCAGTCATTTGTTAGAGATTTTCACAGACAGTTGTTTAGAGGTTGATTGATGTTGGGGGAACCTTATTTCCCCGTTATTGTTACTTTTCATATTTATAACCATGTTTCTGAATTATTCTGTTTCTTCCACATTACTTTGATCATATGAATTAGGTGCATGATTACTAGATATATAGGGGTTTTTCAGGCCTCCATGGTTTGAAATGTTCGTCACGACCAAGCCCTAGTTCGGGTCATGACAAAATTGGTATCAAAGCACAGTTCATGGTCTCAGGGTGTCTACGAAATTGCACCGGGTAGAGTCCTATTTATGGGTGTATATCGTACCACACTTATAAGCAGGAGGCTGCTAGGTGTTTAGGAAATATTTCCCTTCTTTATGATTTAGTTCGTGCTTCAGAGTCTGAACTGTCCCCTAATCAATTATCACTTGTGTTTCAGAAACACAGTTATGCCTCTACGTCATATTATCAATCAGAATGCTCAGGCAGATGAGGTCCGTCCTACCTATGGGATGTGGATCCATAACAGGGCTCACACTCCACAATTTGTCCCTACTCTGAGAGTCCCTCCAGTCCCAACCAGTCCACCTCGGGCTTTACGAACTAATGTCAACCATCCCCCAACTACTCAGGGAGATATTTCAAATGCAGAATACAGACGTTCTATTTATATGTTGACATAGTTGGTAGCTAACTAGGCTCAATGATTGGAAGATGTTGGGTTTGCATCTGTTACGTCTAAGGCTACTAGAGTCGGACATTTCATGAGGATGAACCCACCTAGGTTCACTGGCACCAAAGTGGAGGAAGATCCGCAGGTATTCATGGATGAGATGGAAAAGATCTTTAAGTTGATGCATGTGGATAAGGTTGAAGGGGTGGAACAAGCAACCTATCAGCTCAAGGACATTGCAAATTAGTGGTATGCCGACTGGGAAGATGAAAAAGGTGAGAGTGCTGAGCCCAGAGTTTGAGGCAAATTTGTGAAAGCTTTTCTTGATCAATTCTTTCCTCTTGAGTTGAGGGAGACCAAAGCGGAAGAGTTTATGAATATGAAGCAGGGTAGTATGAGTATCCAGGAGTAAATTTTGAAGTTTAATAAACTAGCCCGCTATGTACCAAAGTTGACTAGTAATATGAGAGCCCGGATGAGGAAATTTGCATCTGGCCTTGCTGATAACCTGGTAGTTGAGTGCTAGGGGGCTATATTGAATAAGGAGTTAGATTTTGCTCGACGAACCATTCATATACAGTAGGTGGAAGAGAAGAAGAAAAAGATTGCTGAATCTAGAGAGAAAGACATACAAGCTAAGAGAGCTAGATCTGTGGACCAGCACCAGAGTCAGCTGCAGAGTGGTAACTGGGGTAATAAGTGGCCGAAGAAGAAGAAGAAGTTTTGTAATAATGCACAGTCAGCAGCCAGCGCCCCAGCACCCATACCACCGACAGACAGACAAAATCAAAGCTTTCAAACTCCTCATGGATCCAAAGCTCTAGGTACACGTCTTAGGGCAGTGTGGCCCAGCAGCATCGTACTTATCTGCGGTGAGAGGTTTGTGGAAGGAATTATCTAAGGAAGTGCTGGTTTGAGGAGAGAAACTGCTATACTTATGGAAAAATGGGTCACTTTCAAAGAGATTGTCCTTTTGCTTGGGGAAATATGGGCGGGGAGGGGGCTAAGTCTCAAGACGCCTCCAAAGCTCCTCTTCCTAAGGGTGATCCTTCAGCTGTCAGGAGCGGTCGCAATTGGTTATACTCTTTGACTAATCGCCAGGAGGAGGATACTTCACCAGATGTTGTCACCGGTATGTTACGAATATTTTCTTGTGATGTTTATGTATTTCTTGATCTCGGGTCTACTTTATCTTATGTGACTCCTTATGTGGCTGTTGGTTTAAGGTTTAAGCCCAAAGTTATTATAGAACCCTTCTCTGTTTCTACTCCTGTAGGTGATTCTGTTGTTGTTAGAAGGGTGTATAGAAATTGTGTCGTGTCTATTCATAGTAGGGAAACTGTGGCAGACCTTATAAAACTTGATATGATAGATTTTGATGCCGTCCTTGGGATGGACTAGCTCCATTCATGCTATGCCACACTCGATTGCAGGACCCAAAAGGTCACTTTTTCTTTTCCGAATGAGACACCAATTGTATGGGCAGGGAATTTTGTGGAATCTAGAGGTCACTTTATCTCTTATCTTAGAGCCCGAAAGCTTATCTCTAAAGGCTGTATGTACCATCTAATCTGAGTAAAAGATTCAAAAGTTGAAAATCTTCCTCTGCATTCAATCCCTATAGTGAATGAATTACTAGAAGTCTTTCTCGAAGATCTCCCAGGGATACCCCCTGACAGAGAGATAGATTTTGGCATTGATGTGTTGCCAGACACTCATCCTATTTCTATTCCGCCATATAGAATAGCTTGGAACTAAAGGAGTTAAAATGACAGCTTGCAGACTTCCTAAACAAAGTTTTTATTCGTCCTAGGGTTTCCCCATGGGGTGCACCCATGCTCTTCATGCGAAAGAAGGATGGGTCCCTTCGTATGTGCATAGACTACCGCCAGTTGAATAAGGTCACGATTAAAAATAATTATCCTCTTCCTAGGATTGACAACCTTTTTGACCAGCTTCAGGGTGCCAAGTGTTTTTCAAAAATAGATCTTCGTTCGGGTTATCATCAGTTGAAAGTTAGGGAGTCAGACGTTCCCAAGATAGCCTTTCGAACCCAATATGGTCACTACGAATTTCTAATCATGTCCTTCGGGTTGACAACTCCCCTGCATCCTTCATGGATCATATGAATAGAGTGTTCCATCAGTTTCTTGACTTGTTCATCATTGTTTTTATTGATAATATTCTGATCTATTCTAAGAGTAAAGAGGATCATGCCAATCACCTCTGAATTATTCTTTAGACCCTTAAGGATCATCAGCTGTATGCCAAATTTTATAAGTGTGAATTCTGGTTAGATCCTATTGCCTTCTTGGGGCATATGGTGTCCAGTGACAGGATAAGAGTAGATCCCCAGAAAGCTGAAGCAGTGAGAAAATGGCCCAGACCCACGACTCTAACCTATATTCGGAGCTTCTTGGGTTTGGCGGGGTATTACAGAAGGTTTTTAAAGAGTTTTTCTTCCATAGCTGCTCCGTTTACTAAACTGACTCAGAAAAAGATGAAGTTTGTGGGTCTGACTTGTGTGAAAATAGTTTTGAGAAGTTGAAGGACAAGCTAACTACAGCTCCTATTTTGACCCTTCCCGAGGGTGTAGATGATTTTATGGTTTATTATGATGCACCCCATGTGGGACTTGGTTGTGTATTGATGCAGCGTGGTAAGGTGATAACTTGTGCATCTAGGAAGTTAAAGGTGCATGAGCGCAATTAACCCACTGACCATAAGAGTTTGCAGTATAGTTTCTCACAAAAAGAATTGAACCTCAGGCAGAGGCCTTGGATGGAGCCTTTCAAAGACTATGATATGAGTCTGCATTACCATCCAGTCAAGGAAAATGTTGTAGCCGACACCCTCAGTAGGTTGTTTATAGGAAGCCTTTATCATGTAGAAGAAGGAAAGAAAGAGATGGTGAAGGATATTCACCGCCTTGCAAATCTGGGAGTGCGACCTTAGATTCCAAATATGGAGGGGTGATTGTTCATGAGTTAGCTAAGTCATCCCTTTGTACTGAAGTTAAGGAGAAGCAGGTTGAAGATCCCATCTTGATGCAAATCAAGAAAGATGTGGGTTAACAAAAGGTTATGTCATTTGAAATTAGTGGTGATGGTATTCTAAGATTTTAGGATAGGTTGTGCATTCCAGATGATGATGGACTGCGGGAAAGAATCCTTAATGAGGCGCACACTTTGAGGTATGTCGTTCACCCAGGCTCTACTAAGACGTACCATTATCTGAAAACCTTGTATTGGTGGAATAACATGAAACATGATGTAGTTGATTTTGTGTCCAAGTGTTTGAACTATCAATAAGTCAAGGTAGAACACATGAGGCCAGGTGGTACTTCCCAAGAGATAGCCCTGCCTTTATAAAAGTAGGAGATGATAAACATGGACTTCATTACAGGACTTCTGAGATCCTGAAAATAGTATGATTCTATATGGATGATTGTTGATCGGTTGACAAAGTCAGCCTGCTTTTTGCCTATGAGGACTAATTATTCGGGAGAGGGTTATGCTAAGATTTACATTGATGAGATAGTTCGGCTGCATAGGGCACCAGTATCCATTATATCCGATACAGGTACGCAGTTTTCATCTCAGTTTTGGAGATCTTTTCAGAAGGGTTTAGGTATATAAGTGACTTTGAGCACAGCTTTCTACCCTCAGATGGATGGGCAAGCTGATCATACCATTCAGACCCTCGAAGATATGTTGAGGGAATGCGTCAGTGATTTCAAAGGTAGTTGGGTAGATCACCTTCCACTGGTTGAATTTGCTTACAATAATAGTTACCATGCTAGCATCAAGATAGCTCCTTTTGAAACTTTGTATGGGAGGAGATGTAAGTCTCCGATAAGATCGTATGAAGTAGGTGAAACTCAGTTGTATTGGGCTGATCTTATTCATCAGGCGATAGAGAAAGTGAAGATCATTAGACAACGACTCAAAACTACTCAGAGTCGACAGAAGTCCTATGCCGATGTTCGAAGAAGAGAACTAGAGTTTGAAGTTTATGATTGGGCGTTTCTCAAGGTTTCTCCTATGAAAGGAGTTATGCAGTTTGGAAAAACGGGTAAATTGAGCCCTCGCTACATAGGGCCATATCAGATTCTGAAAAAGATTGGTACAATTATTTATGAGCTAGAATTTCCTGCAAGTTTGGGTTCCGTTCATCCGGTATTCCATGTATACATGTTGAAGAAATGCATTGGAGATCATTCTCTAGTATTGCCAGGAAAGGGTATCAAAGTGACAGACTCCTTGTCTTACGAAGAAAATCCCGTTGAAATTTTAGATCGCCAAGTTTGAAAGCTGACGAGCAAAGAGATAGCCTCAGTAAAGGTACTATGGAGGAATCAGAAAGTCGAAGAAGCAACTTGGGAGTCAGAAGATGACATGAGAATTAGATATCCTAATTTGTTTGCTTTGATGGAGGATGAGACAGAAGGTACTATTCCTATCTTATCTTTCCTAGTCCTTTATTATTCTTGAATTCATGTCTGTCTATGTCCCGCATCATCATTCGGGGATAAATGATCCTAAGGGGGGGATAATGTAATTCTGACGTGTTGATAAACCCCGAAGCCATAAAATCCTATGCCAATACGACATATTAATTATTTGTGTATCATGTGAATCCATTCAAGATTGAACTTAGACCATAGAGGTCCTTCAACTCAAGGACGAGTTGAAACTATCACCTATGTGAACTTAGGCAATGGGATGGGCGGCACCTATGTAAAGAATTCAAGTGACTTAAACACTCCGTTTTAGGGGTAAAATGGTCCTTTTCCACCCTTACTTAGCCCTAAAACACGAAATTCAGTTCCAAGGACACAAAAATACACCTTCATTCATCAAAAGTGCTCAAGGATTCTCCTTAGGGTTTCAAAATAAAAACCCAAGCAACTCAAGATTCAATTGGGGGTTTTAGGAACTAATTGCATATTTGGAATCCTCTCAGCGTAGGCTTCAAGAAGCATCTAATATTCATAGTAATCGAGGTAAGTGGGGTTATCTCAAAAATCTCATGGGATTTAAACATTCATGTTTTCAAATGGGGGTTTTGAAATTATGAATATGATTATATTTTAAACGTTTTATGATTTTGATTTGGCCCTTAGGCCTACTCTCAAAGTGATTTGCTATATGATATATGTATATGCATGCATTCCGAAAAGATGTTAACTTGAGAGCATGAATGATATGAAATTTCCTCTCTTGATGTGAATTTATTTTAAATGTTCATATGATGTAAATTTTTTAAAAACATCTTGAAGAGCATGACATGAGATGTTTTGAGAATTGATATGATTTTGACTTGAAAACAAGAAGGTTATTCATGTTGAATACAATGGTTGAATGAGAATAATAATATGATATTGATGTCTTGCAAGTCGGGTATGACGATACCCTACAGAATATGATATGTGATTGAATCAGATAAAATTTGAATGCATTAATTTTACATGAGATAGGTGGATGCTCGAAGAAGGTGTTTGAGTGTAAGGGCTCATTGCTAGAAACCGTGTTTGCCAACACGGGAATTTAGTACCAGGCTAAGTAATCTTGAGTACTTGACTTAATGTCATTCTCAAATTGGGATTATAGGTAGGAGCCCAGGCTAAGTGATCTTGGGAACTACCATTGGGTCGAGACACCATGCTTCGTGGTCTTATGTGTCTCTCCCTCACTTATACTCTAATCTCGGTGGCAACCAAGGTATGACAGTTGCTGTAAATTATGTAGGGTATTCCACCTAGGTCAGTTGCATTTCATTGTTGTTGAGAAACTATTGCATTATGCCCATGTATTTTCAAAGGATTTGATATGAAATTGCTTTATAATGGCTCTTAACTATCTTTTGTAAAAATATTATGTTTTGTTTTAATATCTCTGTGTGCCAGTACTTTTGTGCTGACCCCCTCCCCTCTCCAATCTCTCAGGTTTAGAGGTCCAGTCTAGGGTTCAAGAGAATCAGTAGATCATTCAGACAGAGTTGCAGAGACAAGTGGTGAGCCTTCTATATTTCGGAAAGTCTTATGTCCTGCAGTCCTTTTGTCTTATATGTAGTTTTGGGGTCTACTGGGGGCCTTGTACCATTTTATATACAATTACTTGACTCAGTCATTTGTTAGAGATTTTCATAGACAGTTATTTAGAGGTTGATTGATGTTGGGGGGACCTTATTTCCCCGTTATTGTTTCTTTTCATATTTATGACCATGTTTCCGAATTATTGTGTTTCTTCCGCATTACTTTGATCATATGAATTAGGTGCATGATTACCATACAGATAGGGGTGTTTCGGGCTTCCATGGTTCGAAATGCTCGTCACGGCCAGGCCCTGGTTCGGGTCGTGACACAACGGTGAGTCATTCATGGATACATTTCTTTTTATCGCTGCCTAAGAGACCTCCTTGCTCGGGCACAATCTCACCACCAACCAATTTTCTGGCTCGCACCTCTTCGACTTAAAGTCGACTATTTTTGCATTCGAGAGCCTTTATAGATCATTAATTTGCTCTACACAAAAATTCTATACCTTTCTCCGAATCCTAATAGTCATGCTAGATGGATTTGAGAAGGATACTACACTAAGGTTAGCATAGAACTCCTGGGCCTATTGATCATTTGACTTGCAAGGATCCAGGGTGAACCACCGCCACCTCGTGGACACAAGCTTGGCATGAAATGTTCGAAGCTTTTCCGCCACTTTCTCTAAGCATATTCCTCTCTCAAGGAACAACTTTGTCCTTGGAAGATCCCTATAGTAAAGTGTGTAGCACTCGGGTTCCATGAATCGAACTTGGTCGTATTCCTTCATGATATGATTCTGAAAAGTAAGAGAACAATGCAACCACATTAACCATTGACATATACTGCACAAACTATGCCATATTGTTCATTAAAGCTCATGGGAAGGTTACTTGGTGGTGTTTGGATAAAAATTTAAAGTGCAAAATTTTTGGCCCAGGCAGAAAATCAACCACATGTAGCGCAATCGCGAGCCATGGTGCAGTGATCGTGGTCCTAATGACCGCGATCGCAGTACCTGAGATTGGTTTTAAGTCAAAATTTCCAATGTCCAAGGATTCAAGTTTTAGGCCAAAACATGTTCTACCATAAGATTTTATGTGTAAAACATTGAACATGGTTACTAGGTACTCTATTTTTCCCTTAAGATGTACAAACGACTAGATATGACTCGTTTGGGCATTTTATTGAGCACATGGTGTGCATAATTCATTTTACTCAATTTAACACACAATTTTTGGGTACTCAAGACTTCCCCACGGGTGCACACACCATATTCGAGCAGCTAACAACCACACAAGTTTTGTACACGACATATATAGCAAGGAAAATCATAGATATAGGAATTCCCAATAACATGCATTCTAAGGCCTATTTTCCACATTTAAAACATTGATTTAAATCACTTATCGGACAGAATAATGCAATAGAGATGCTTTAATGATTTTGAATACCACAATAGTGCTCAAGAGAGGGTGCAAATTGAGAAAGAGTTTGAGAAAGGAGTGTGATAAAATAGGGAGTCTGATGGTCTTTTAATCTATCTTGACCACTATCGCAGTAACAGAGAGCATTTCTGCTCCCCTTTTTTCTCTTGTTCAACTCATTGCTCAATTTTGACATATTTTCCCCTGTTCAATTCATCATGCACAAATTTTATAATTTTTCTTTCTCAAACACATTCAACACACTCCATAGTTCTACAAATATATGAATTAATCAAATGGAAAAATTAAAATCTAAACTATGAAATTAAAACAAAGGATACGAGCCACTTTTGTGGCATTTGTGGGTTGCTTCGCTCATAGCACCTTAGTTATCATCGTGGCATGATGTCTTTCTTCTTTTAAGAGTTGGGTCCTCAAGATCCCCCTTATTTACTTTCTCGACTTTGAGATCGATCACCGATACCACTTGAAGCTCCATGGGTTATTTCCTTGTATTGCACACCTGGAAGGATACTTCACCATCATGAACTCTAAACCTCATTTCCCCAAGATCCAAATTAACAATGTCTCTCCCAGTGGCCAAAAAAGGTTGACAAGAATGATAGGCACCTCTTGGTTGATTTCACAATCTACCACAACAAAATCCACTGGGAGAATAGATCTATCTGCTTTCACCATAATGTCGAACACAACACCAATCGGTTTTTTGATAGACCGATCCACCATCAAAAGCTCATTGACGTAGGAGTAGGAATTCCTAAGCCAATACCCTTATATATTGCAAAAGTCATGATATTAATACTCGCACCAAGGTCACATAATGTTTTTTCAAACTTATGTGTTCCAATGGTGCATAGAATGGTAAAGGCCCTAGGGTCTTCTTTCTTTTCTGCCATTTTGCTGCTCATTATGGCACTATACCCATGGGTGGATTCAATGGTGTCATGTTTAACAAGATTCTTCTTTGATATCAACTTTTCATACGCTTAGCATACCCTGGGTTATCTTGGATAGCCCCAAGCAATGAGATATTAATGGAGAGGTTGGTAAGCATAGCCATGAATATTTTGAATTTAGCATTATCCTCCTTATTTTTAAGACTTTGAGGGAATGAAGGGGGACTATCATGGTAAGCATTGTATCACATTTCACTTCATCATAGTTAGCAACCTTTGGATCACCCTCTTAATCATCGACTTCTTTATTCAACACCGACTCTTTTTCTCTTCCTTCATAAGACTTTGAAGTCTCTAGCTTTAAATCATTCACATGATTTTTCTCCACGTCGGGCTTTTTTTTAACATCAACCATAAGATAATCGAGGATCCCTAGTGATAATTCCCAACACTCTGACCTTATTTTTTGGGTTCACAATGTTGTCACTAGGGAGGCCTCCCTTTGGCCTAGCATTGAGTTGGATGGAGATTTTTGACTACTTTGAGTCTCTAATTGTTTGATTGGGGCAAAATGGGATACAACCATTAGGTTGTGTTGCAAAAAATCACCTTTCAATTCATGAACCACTTTTTCTGTTCCCTCCAATTTCATCAAAATCCTCGCAATCATATCGTTTATTTTATACTTATCGGGGTCAACGAAGTTGGAATCCATACCCTTTTCCTGATCATGGGAGGGAACATAATGATCTTTCTCACGATCCTTATTCCTATAATCACGGTCATGGACCCTATCTCTCTTATTCCTACCTTGGTTCCCACTTTGCCTTTGATAGGCGAGGCGGGAACCCAATGAATAGTTGGACAAATACTAAATCTCCTCATCAAGATTCTTGGCCTCTTCATCACCATATGCCTTGGATACCACGACATTCACCACTTTCATGGGTGCACCCATCACATGTTTCGTCAAAAGCTCCAATTGAGTCATCATGTTTTCTATATTTTCCTCTCTCTCCTCATCTCTTTTTTTATTCCCTGTTAACAACAGAGGTACTAGTAGATCTTTATGGTACCTCAGCATCCCTGGTATGCCACCCTCAGTATATCTTGGTAACTTCACCAAGAAAATTTGAAGTCGCATGATTAGTCTACTTCGTAAGAGAGCCATTATGTATTGTCTACCACAGTTTTATTTCGCGGATCAAGAGCCCAGTAGAAGATTTGGAGAAGCATCTTCTCTGGGACCTCCTGGTTTGGACAATGCTAGAGTTTCTCATTGAATCTTTCCCACACCTAATACAAGGGTTCCCCATTTAATTACCTAAACTTCAAGATATTATCCCGCAATTAATGTATTTTGGATGGTGGGAAATATCGATCAAGGAAGACCACAGTGAGTTCATACCATGAGGTGATGGATCCATCCGAAAGAAAGCAAAGCCACAACACTACCTCTCCTATAAGAGAAAATGGGAAAAGACGAAGCCAGATGGACTCTTGGGTTATGTGTGCAATATTAATGGGTACACACACATCGATGAAGTTCTTTAAGTTCAAGTTGGGATCCTCATAGGCTTGTCCCCCTAAAATTCCCTTCATTTGGAGCATATCCAACATGATGCTTGTGATATAAAAGACACTGTTTCCTTGAGTAGTTGAGATACGGATGACACTTGATTGACCAACGTCATTGAGTTGCTCCTCATCATCAAGAGGGCCATTGAAAGACCCAAAAATACTTGCATTATCACTCATGGTTCTGTGTACACTATGAGAATCACCTAAAAAGAAAACAAAAACAACAACCAAAATAAATACAAACCGCTGCAGGTGTACCCAAAGTAACACTTAACACCGCACAAGTGAAAACTAAATTTCACTCTCGGGTAATGGCACTATTTTGATAACGCTCACCTATACCATTAATATGTAGAGGACGGTTGTTGCTAATTGCTCAACTTATGTTGAGGTCAAATCCATGAGTGAAATTAGAATTCTAGTTCTATAGGTATTAAATACTACTAATAAGCTACCCATAATATGAATAAAACAAAATGCATAAATAAAAATTTAATGCGGGGGTGGGGGGGGGGTTGGTTTGGCATGTGTGTTGTCAATAACAACTCAAATCAACAAAGTAAAAAACAATTGTTATTTAAATTTGATATGAGAAGAATCTTGGAATTATGTCCACCTAACGGAGAATTATGCATGGGTGCATGAAGATTTAGTGTACATTCTAGTTATCAATGATATGGTAGGCTAGGTCTAAAATCCTTGAGGCTAGTCTATCAACAAAACCTCAAGAATTTTACTCATTGACCCGTTTGGGTATATAATAAGTGTGTCAACTTTCAACCACCCATTACTTCAATAAATCTAGGAAGATGCCCAAGATATAGCCAACATCTTAATAACCCTTATATCTAAGATAGTGAAAGTTAGCAAACTACATCCATTAATTGTCTACTATCGTCTTGTCACCCATATCCCTCTTTCAAGGATGATATGGGTTCAAAAAGTTCACTTAAACCTCTCTTTCAAGGATGGTTTGAGCTTTCAAGAGCTTGGAGTTTTTTACCACAAACCCATTTTTGGTATTTGAGACTTTCACCCATAAATCTTAACTAATTTAACCGAGCAATTGCAAAACCCATCATCAACAAACTATCATATATGCAAATACAACACAACCCAAACATAATTGCACCTTAGTTGAACATAATCCCAAGACAATGAAAGTTTAGCTACTCATGAAGAAAAGAAAGAAAAATTTACCATAGGGATTGTTCAAAGCATCCATTCTTCACAACTACTAAATTCAAAGTCTCCAAATCAAATTACAATTCTTGCCCAATTTTTGGTGTAAACTTCAAATTCAAAAATGTTCCAATAGTCAAGAATACCCAAAAGAGAAAGGGTTTTAGCCACTAAAAGGTGTGTTCAACTAGGTAAAACTACAAAATTGCCTTGGGCCAAAATCCCGCTAAGTCGTGATTGTATCATTTTTACCGCAATCGCGGCTACCGTGACAATGATAAAATCCATGCAATTGCAGTGGTTAACCCATAATTACTAGCCGCGATCGCGGCCCTTAATCTATGATTGCAGTAACTGAGCTTGACCCGTGCAAGGTCTTCAACTTTGAACTTTTCCACTCCCTTTGATCTCTATTTATCTCAAATCCACATTTTTCTATCTCATCACCTGTGTGCATGCATAAATATGGAAATTCGTGCATTTAATCCAAACATGTCTCATTTATATAATCAATTCATAGTAACGTGCACGATTGATTATGCAAATGGGTGGTAAATTCACCACTCATCAACACCCCCAACTTAAGGGTTTGCTTGTCCTAAAGCAACACTACTTCTTTCCATGAGACTATGCCATTTATGCCCAAATTATATGACATAATGATCACAATGACTTCAAGCTTAGTTACTACCTCAAATAGATCATCAAACATGGGTAACACTATTTACACAATACCCCTGAACATGAAATGCAATATTCAAGGATGCAAAAGACTTCAAAGAGCAACCATGCAACAATCACCAATACTCTAAAAGTGACTCACCTTTGACCTCAACTAGACTATACTCCTTTTGTCTCATCTTTTGCGAAATAACAAAATCACCCGCCTCAACTAGTTTACATGCCTCCTCACAAGAAGAAAATTTCCACACACTAAGTTATTAAGTATCCAACAAGGAATTTAAGTGCAAGGACTCTCTATCTCTCACAAAGACTCTAAATGCTAACAAGTACCATTCGATAGGATTGTCCCTATTTTCAATCGCCACTATAATGAATACACTTGGGTATAGATCTCAAAGGGCTTTTTGAGCTTTTAACATTGGTTCATGGAAGGATAGGATAACATTTAGGAACAAAGTGGACTAACCCTCCTTGAACAACCACATCACACTATTTCAACTAACTTGTGATCATGGACCACTCCTTTTGTTTTCATACCTTACACATGACTACTTTAAGAGCCTTGATTTCCCAAACCTTTTGAGGGCATCAATATTTTGCTTATTTCTTTTGTAATTTATGCCTCATTTTTCTATTTATCATTAATTTCACTTTCACATTTTCATTGCTAGGCTCAAAGTTGTGCACTTACACTACCATGGCCTAAAGTCAATTCTTTTAAGCTTACCACCCCCAACTTAGGCATTTAGCCTCAAATTTCATTTTTCATGTTCAAGAAGAGTTGGGTTCGAGAGAGGGACAAAATTTTGAAGGGTACATGACTTGTAATGTGGTTGCCAAAGAAAGGCTTGAAGGCTCAAACTTGGGGATCTAAGTGTCCTATTCTATGCATGGGTCGGCTATTTAGGCTTAGGGTGGTTCCCAGTTCACAAAGATGGCCTAGGATCATCTCACCAACCAAATATAATCAAACTTATCCCTGAGAGACTAAAGGGACAAGTTCAAGATGGTACAAGTACACATGAGATTTGGACAAATTATCATACCACACATTGCATGCAAATTCATGAAGGAAGATCAATTGTCCCTCCCGCTAGAGAGAAAAATAGAGTATCTACCCATTTTCACAAGCCAAAATTTATGGAGTCACAAAAAGGAACAAAGTTTTTTTAGAAGGTCACTCACATCATGCCATTGATTTTTGAAAACTTTTGGACGGAGGAAGGGTATTTTCTTTGCATTTGAACCAGGTATAATTTGATAATTATGGCACCAACTCAAGCCTTCATCTCACATTTTGGATTTATTAAAGGCAAACCATATGGCTACTCAGACTTTCCAATTGGTAGAAGTGCGATCCTAAATCCAAAATGCCACAGGTTCTCAGGCTCTCCTTTTATTCATAGCTCTAATGCTATGAATACTCAAACTTTGCATATATCCATGGCTCAAAAACCAATCACGATGCTTCTCCCTAAAGAATATTGTCACTCCATCCATCATAAGGAAATGCTCTTCGAATATCATCATAAGAAAAATTAAGTTAAAGCAACAATCTGAAGACAAAATAAAATGACTAATCTATGCAACGTTGGGAACCATCAGAGTGACCATATATTACAACCCAAATAAAAATAGAAATCATCCAAAAGAACATCAAAATATCAAGAAATGACAATAATACAGGCTCAAATGTATAAATTCAGATAAATCGGCGCCCCCAACTAAAAACTTTCAGTGTCCTTACTGCAATAAAAAAAACAATAAGAAGGGATAAGAGTGCTCCCTGAAATTGATTTATGAGCTGCTATCGCTCTCAGACTCTGCATCACCGCTTGCATCCTTAAGACCTGACCAGTCAGCTGGGGCCTCATCATCTCTCTCATCTAGGAAGAAAGATAGTTTATGTCGAGGTTTTAGGACCTTACAAAGGCCCATTACTCTCTTACACATCTTGCTAAAGAGTTTTTATCTCTTCTTCTCCCTTTAAATATCTTCTCATGTGAAGCTTGGAGCTCTCGGTATGACTCCGCCAAGAACGAGTACGCCCTCTCAAGCCTTGCAATGGTAGCTCTCTGCTTTTTCTGATCCTCCTGATACTTATCATATTCAGTGCAGGACACATATGAGTGGTGGGTGGTAGAGAGATCTCCTAGCCCTTAGGGCAATGCTAACACAAGCTCCCTTATTGCTCTCATCTCATCAGAAATATCATTAAAGGTGTTGGCTGTAATTGGCCTGCTAGACTTTGACTTATGAGATATAGATTTACCCAAATTGATCTTCCTTAGTTTGCTCCTACTCGGTACACCCTCACCTCTAACTTTTAGAGGGTAGATAGAGGTGTCGAGGCACACCTAAGTATCTCCCAGGTGCTCCTCAACTCCCGCTCACATGCATAACTCTGTAATTAAAATTGGAAAGAGAGGTACACACCGCTTTGGGTCTTAAAGAATTTTATATCATATATCACAATTCGATTGAAATTCAAAGCCATGTCATATAAAATACAAGCCACCATCCTAGCCCACATGTCAGGAACTACTGTCATATGGGTCCAAGGGGAGACCCAACTATAAATAATATTAATTAAAATCTAGGCCTCAATTGTGAAGTCATTCATAGATATATTTCTTTTTGTTGTCACCTAAGAGACCTCCTTACCTGGGCACAATCTCTCCACCAAACAGTTGTTCAGCTCACACCTCTTGGACTCAAAGTTAGCCATGTTTGCATTTGGGAGCCCATATAGATCATTGATTTGCTCCTCACCATAGTTTTCCATCTTCCCCTGAATCCCAATAGTCATGATAGATGGGTTTGAGAAGGATACTACACTAACATTAGTGTATAACTCCCGAACCCATTGCTCATTTGACTTACAAGGATCCAGGGAAAAGCACCGCCATCCCGTGGCCACAAGCTTATCATAAAATATTGGAAACTTTTTCAGAACTTTCTCTAAGCATTCTCTCTAGGAGTAGCTTTTTTCCTCGGAAGACCCCATTGTAAAGAGTATGGCACTCGGGTGCCATGAATCAGACTTGGTCATATTCCTCTATGATATGATCCTGAAGAGAAAGAGAACAATGTAACCACTTAAACCATTGGCATATACATGCACAAACTATGTCATGTTGTTTATCAAAGCTCATAGGAAGCTTACTTGGTGGTGTTTGGATAAAAATTTGAAGTGTAGAATTTTTGGCCCAAGCAAAAAATAAGCCTCAATTAGCGTGATCAAGAGCCATGGTGCAGCGACCGCGGTCCCGATGACCGCGATCGCAGTACCTGAGACCAATTTTAAGCCAAAATTTCCAACATCCAAGGATTCAGAATTTTGGCCAAAACATGTTCTACCACAACAGTTTATGCTTAAAACATTGAACATGGTTACTAGGTACTCAATTTTTCCCTTAAGATGTATAAACGACTAGCTATGACTCATTTGGGTATTTTATCGAGAACATGGTATGCATACTTCATTACTCAATTTAACACATAATTCTTTTGTACTCAAGACTTCCCCACAGGTGCACACACTATATTCTAGAAGCTAACAACCACACAAGTTCAGTACAACACATATTTAACAACGAAAATCATAGATTTAGGCCTTCCCTATAACATGCAATCTATATCCTATTTTTCACATTCAAAACATTGATTTAAATCACTTACCGTATGGAATGATGCAATAGGGATGCTTTAATGCTTTTGAAATCCACAAAGGTGCTCAAGAGAGGGTGCAAATTGAGAGAGAGTTTGAGAAAAGAGTGTGATGAAATAGGAAGTCCGGTGGTCTTTTAAACTATCTTGACTACGATTGCGGACATATGAGTGACCACGATCATGGCCAAATATCTGTGATCACAGTAACAGAGAGCATTTCTGCTCCCCTATTTTCTCCTATTCAACTCATTGCTCAATGTTGACATATTTTCCCCTATTCAGTTCATCAAGCACAAATTTTACACTTTTTCTTTCTCGAACACATTCAGCACATGCCATATTGCTACAAATGCATGAATTAATCAAATGGTAAAAGTAAAATCTACACTAAGAAATTAAAACAATGGATACGAACCACTTTCGTGGAATTTGTGGGTTGCCTCGCACATAGCACCTTAGTTATGTCATGGCATGACGTCTTTACTATTTCTAAAGTTGGGTCTTCAAGAGCCCCCTCATTCAATTTCTTGACTTCAACATTGATTACTAATACCACTTGAATCTCCATGGGTTGTTTCCTTATATTACACACTCGAAAGGATACTTCACCATCATAAACTCTAAACCTCATTTCCCCAAGCTTCAAATCAACAATGGATCTCTCAGTGGCAAGAAAAGGTCGACCAAGAATGATAGGCACCTCTTGGTCCATTTCACAATACAGCACCACAAAATCTGCTGAGGATGAATCTATCCAGTTTAAGCAACACGTCAAACACAACACCAACCGGTTTCTTGATAGACCGATCCGCCATCAAAAGCCTTATTGATGTAGGAGTAGGAATTCCCAATCCAATCCTATTATATATTACAAAAGACATGAGATTAATACTCGTACCATGGTCACATGAATATTATTCAAACTTATGTGTTCCAATGGTGCATGGAATAGTAAAGGCCCCGAGGTTTTCTTTCTTTTTTGCCATTTCGCTACTCATGATGGCACTACACCCATGGGTGACTTTAATGGTGTCACTTTCAACAAGCTTCTTCATTGATATACCGTTTTTCATAATCTTATCATACCCCATGATATATTGGATAGCCTCAAGCAATGAGATATGAATGGAGAGGTTGGAAAGCTTAGCCATGGATGTTTTAAATTTAGCCTTATCCTTCTTATTTTTGAGACTTTGAGGGAATAAGGGGGTACCATCATGGTAAGCATTTTATTACCTTTAACTTCATCATAGTAAACTACCTTTGGATCACCCTCTTTACCATTGACTTCTTTATTCAACATCGGCTCTTTTTCTCTCCCTTTACTAAAATTTAGAGTCTCTTGCTTTGAATCATTCACAAGATTTTTATCTACTTCGGGCATTTTTTTTACATCTACCAGAAGATCATTGAGGGTTTTACCACTCCTAGTGATAATAACCAACACTTTAGCTTCATTTTTTGGGTTCACAATGGTGTTACTAGGGAGCCCTCCCTTTGGCCTAGCATTTAGTTGGGTGGAGATTTTTTTCCCAATTTGAGTCTCAAATTATTTGATTGAGGTAGAATGGGATACAACCATTTGGGTGAGTTAAAAAAAATCACATTTCAATTCATGGACCACTTTTTTTGTTCCCTCCACTTTCATCAAAATCCTCGCTAGCATATCGTTCATTTTATACTTGTTGGAGACAACAAAGTTAGAATCCTTACCCTTTTCTCAACCAGAAGGGGGAACATAATGATCTTTATCATAATCCTTATCCCTCCAATCATGGTCACGGTCCATATCTCAATCGTTCCTACCTTGGTTTCAACCTAGCCTTTGACAGGCGCGGTGGGAACCCACCAAATAATTGGCCAAATACTGAATCTCTTCATCAAGCTTCTTGGCCTCTTCACCATCATATGCCTTATATGCCACGGTATTCACCACTTTTATGGGTTCACTCATCACATATTTTGTCAATAGCTCCAATTAAGTCATCATGTTTGCCATATTCTTCTCTCTCTCCTTATCTCTTTTTTTTGTTCCTTGTTAACAATGGTGGTAGTAGGAGATCCTTTTAGTACCTCGGTATCACGGGTATGCCACTCTCTACTTTGCTTGGTAATTTTATTAAGCAAATTTAAAGCTACATGATAAGTCAACTTCACAAGAGAGCCCCCTTCACATTATCTACCATAGTTTTATTTAGAAGATTAAGAGCCCGATAGAAGATTTGGAGAAGCATCTTCTCTGGGACCTCGTGGTTAGGAAACTGCAAGAGTTTTTCATTGAAGCTTTCCCACACCTTTTACAAGGTTTCCCCATTCAATTTCCTAAATTTTATGATCTCATCCTGTAATTGGAGCATTTTGGATGGTGGAAAATATTGATCAAGAAAGACCACGGTGAGTTCATCCCATGAGATGATGTATCCATCCAAAAGAGAGCAAAGCCACAACACCGCCTCTTCTATTAAAGAAAATGGTAAAAGACGAAGTTGGATGGACTCTTGGGTTATATGTGTAATATTAAAGGGAGCACACACTTTGATGAAGTTCTTCAAATGCAAGTTGGGGTCCTCATAAGCTTCCCCCCTCCCCCAAAAGTCCCTTTATTTAGAGTATATGCAACATGACGCTCGTGACATGAAAGACACCATTTCCTTGAGTAGGTGGGATACGGATGACACTTGATCGACCAACGTCATTGAGTTGCTCCTCATCTTTAAGAGGTAAATTGAAAGACCCAAAAATGCTTGCATTATCACACATGGTTTTGTGAATACTATGAGAATCACCTAAAAGGAAAACTAAAACAACAACCAAAATAAATACAAACCACTACAAGTGTACCTAAAGTAACACTCAACACTGCACAAGTGAAAACTAAATTTCACTCCCTGACAATGGCACCATTTTGATAATGCTCACCTATACCATCAAAATTGGTAGAGGATGGTCATTTCTAATTTCACAACTCATGTTAAGGTCAAATCCACGAGGAGTGAAATTAGAATTCTAGTTCTATGGGTGTTAAATACTACTAATAAGCTACCCATAATGTGAATAAAATAAAATGCATAAATAAAAATGAAGGGGGTGGTTGGGCACATGTTTTGTCAATAACAACTCAAATAAATAAAGTAAACAACAATTATGATTTAAATTCGATATGAGAAGAATCTTGGGATTATGTCTACCTAAGGGCAAGTTATGCATGGGTGCATGAAGATTTAGTGTACATGCTAGTTATCAATAATATGGTAGGCTAGGTCTAAGATCCTTGAGGCTAGTCTATTAACAAAACCTTAAGAATTTCACTGACTGACCCGTTTGGCTACATAATAAGTGTGTCTACTTTCAACCACCCATTACCTCAATTGGGCATCCCTATTTTTAGGAAGATTCCCAAGATATAGTCAACTTCTTAATAACCCTTTTATCTAAGATAGTGAAAATTAGTAAACTACATCCATTAATTGTCTACTATCATCTTGTCACCTACACTCCTCTTTCAAGGATGATATGGGTTCCAAAAGTTCACTCAAACTCCTCTTTCAAGGATGGTTTGAGCTTTCAAGAGCTTGGGATTTTCACCCACAAACCCATTTTGGGTATTTGAGGCTTTCACCCATAAATCCCAACTAATTTAACCAAGCAATAGCAAAAACCATCATAAAAAACTAGAATATACGCAAATACATCACAACCCACACATAATTGCACCTTAGTTCAACATAATACCAAGATAATGAAAGTTTAGATACTCATGAAGAAAAGATAAAAATATACCTTAGGGATTTTTCAAACCATCCATTCTTCACAAATACTAAATTCAAAGTCTCCAAATCAAATTATAATTCTTGCCCAATTTCTAGTTTAAACTTCAAATTCAAAAATGTTTCAATAGTCAAGAATACCCAAAAGAGAAAGGGTTTTAGCACCTCTAAAAGAAATTAGGTTTGGCTAGGTAAAATTACAAAACCTTGGGCCTAAAAGGCCAAAATCCCGTTAAGTTGTGATTGCATCATTTTTGCTGCAATCGTGGCTACCGTGACCGCAATAAGATCCATGCAATCGCGGTGGCTAACCAATCATAACTGGCTGCAATTGCGGCCCTCAGACTATAGTTACAGTAACTGAACCTGATCCGTGCACGTTCTTCATCAATGCACTTTTCCTCTCCCTTTGATCTCTATTTATCTCAAATCCATATCTTTCTATCTCATCACCTATGTTCATGCAAAAATATGGAAATTAGTGTATTTAATCAGAAACATGTCTCATTTATACATTTAATTCATAGTAGCGTGCACAATTGTTTAGTGAAAATGAGTGGTAAATTCACCACTATCAATGGTTCACATAGTATGCATGAGCATGTTATTAAAATGACAAACATAGCAGCAAGACTTAAGTCTTTAAGAATAAAAGTGGAATAAAATTTCCTTTTGCAATTCATCATTAACTCATTATCGTCTGAGTATGGTCATTTTCAAATGAACTAAAACACCATGAAAAATAAATGGAACGTGCATGAATTGCATGGTATGCTAATTCAAGAGGAAATGAGGCTGAAGAATCAAGAAACCCATTCAATTAACTTTGTAAATCAACAAAGAAGCTAAAAAGAAAAGAAAGAAACATGGTAAGAAAAGCAGAAACAACTTAATGTTAATGAGTCCTCATCTCAAGTATATAAGAAGGCAACCAAGAATGGTAAGTGTCATTTCTATGTAAAATCTGGACACTTTCAGAAAGATTGCCTAAAACGTAAGGCATAGTTTGAGAAGAAAGGTAAGCTTAGTGCTTTTACATGTATCGAATCAAATTTGGCTGAAGTTCCCTATAATACTTGGTGGCTTGACCCTGGTTGTACTGTTCATATTTCTAATACTATGTAGAGATTCCTTATAATCTAGACCATAAACAAGAATGAAAGATATGTGTACATGGGAAATAGAGTGAAAGCTCCAGTTGAAGTTGTCGGGACTTATCGTCTGATTCTTGATACTAGGCACCACTTAGATTTACTTGGAACTTGTTATGTTCCTTCTCTTTAGAGAAATTTAGTTTCTTTGTATAAGTTAGTAAGACTGGATACTCTTTTGATTTCAGTAATAGAAACTTTAGTTTGTTTTAATATAATTATCTTATTAGTACTGGTACTCTTTGCGATAACTTACACAAACTGAATCTTGATAATCTGTTTGTCGAAACACTCTTAACTCTTCATCATAATGTTGAAACCAAATGAAGTTTGGTAAATGAACAATCTACTTACTTATGGCATAAATGTTTAGGTCACATATCTAAAGAAAGGCTAGAAAGATTAGTTAATAATGAAATTCTTCCAGATTTAAATTTTGCTAACCTTAATATTTGTGTAGATTGTATTAAAGGAAAACAAAAAAGACATACAAAGAAAGGAGCCACAAGAAGCACACAGCTTCTTGAAAATATACACACTAATAAATATGATCCTTTTGATATCACATCTTTTAATAAGGAAAACTATTTATCACTTTTATTGATGACTTCTTATGTTATGGATATATCTATTTGTTGCACGAAAAATCTCAAGTGATTAATGCCTTACAGGTATTTATTACTGAGGTTAAAAGACAATTAGATAAAAAGGCAAAAATAATCAGGTCCGATAGAGGTGGTGAATATTATGGAAGATATGATGAAACTATAAAACACTCGGGTCCATTTACTAAATTCCTCAAAAAAAACATGGCATATGTGCTCAATACACAATGCCTGATACACCACAACAAAATAGAGTGGCAGAAAGGCATAATCGTACATTAATAGATATGGTTAGAAGTATGTTAAGTAATTCATCTTTACCTTTTTCACTATGGATGTATGTTGTAAAGACTATCGTTTACTTGCTAAATAGGGTTTCTAGTAATCCAAAGACACCTTTTGAATTGTGGACTTATAGGAAACATAGTTTGAAGCACCTGCATGTTTGGGGTTGCCCAATAGAAGTTAGAGTCTACAATGCACAAGAAAAGAAATTGAATTCAAAACAATCAGTGATTTTTTCAATGGTTATCCATAAAAATCAAAGGGGTATAGATTTTACTGTCTTAAAGTAACGCCCCAAATCTGATACCCAAAATGCTACACGGTGCTAGCAATCTCGAAAGGCCACAAGCTAACCCATTACTGATATCTATAACTGAGCACTGCATAATATACTATATAAATGCAGAATAAAAGGGTTGAAAGTCCATAAGGTTCAAATATTTGATAAAACATAACATCTAGAAATATGGTATATCAATACCAAAACTGAAATAAACTATCTAAACATGCTACTCTGAAAGCCTCTAAACTATCTGAAAATTGTGAAGTTGATGGGACATGTCCCCAACTAACTCCGTCTACTAAAACTGAAATAATGAAGTAATGAAATAATCATGCTATCCTCTAATGATGAGGACTCACTGCAAATCTACTGCTGCTAGCTGAATCTAAAGCTAAGTGTGATCGAAAACTTGAGTGTCTGAACTTATGGTATAAAACACCATAGCATAGAACAAAAGTATGTGTCAGTACGTCTAAATGTACTAGTATGCAAAGTGAGGTAGGCTTAATACATGGTCTTTATATGCATGAACAATACTAACTAACTGAATAACATGAATGTGAGAATACATGCATGAATATGTAACTGTAAATGAGATCATGATAATACTGATTGTTGAGTCTGAATACTGATAACATGAGTTTTGTATAACTGATATATTGTTAACTAAGCAACTGTGTCTGACAGTCCTAATTCTGATGGAACTAGCTGAGTTCCACACTGAACTAAGTGATTGTATCTGACAGTCCTGAATCTGAAGAAATATTTAAGTTCTTTTACTGAGACTAAGACTGAGACTGTGGGAAGTAATCGTCTAACTGACATGCCCTGAATCTAAACTGGTGGGGGTCCAACCTGTAACCCCAACTAGAAGGGTGTCAGTATCATTCCACGGGTAAATACAAGTTATAAGTTATCTCTCTCTGATAAGGAGCTCTTCCGTCAACCCTTTCTAGTAGGAAAACTTAAATGAGATGTACAATCCCTAGACTAGTAGGGGTACATCTCAACTTACGCTGGCTACATAGTTTTGGAATGCAAGGATTCCTTCTAAGGATCACACCCTCTACTGGGTGACAGGTGAGCCCTCATTCCCCGGTTCACTCAGTGCTAAACCCTACTCCCAACTGAATAGACACTGAACTGATTTCGTAGTTCATTATAGGCTTGACTGAGCTGTCACTAATCGTGTTACTGACTGAACTGAACTGATTTCACTAAGTTTCATTGACTGACGGAATACTACTAAGATCTAATAACTGACTGAGATTACTGAGTACTGTGAAGGATTGGATTGATACTGAATTTATTGAGTTTTCTTGAGTCATGTGACTGACTAAATTCTAAGATCATGGCTTGACTGAGGGTATATTGAAAACTGATGCTGTCTCTAGGCACACAGCTAAACTATCGGATAAAAGTACCCTCAGGACTCGATAGCATGAAAATAACAAGACATGAAACTTCTTTGAATACATAACCATAGGACACAACTCATAATACAATCATTGGGGGATTTCATGAAGCACTTGATATTCATAATCTTGTACATGGATAAAAATGCATTCAAACATATCATAATTTCACAATTCTAGTCTCATGAGCATTCCATCAAACAACTATAAGACATAGATTTAGCATAGGAGTCATTTTGAACATCTAGTTGTAGCCTACGTTCATCATTTAGATCAACAAAGGGTTATAAAACGCAATTCTACTCACTTAGGCATTTTATCAAATACATGGGATGCATATACTTAGGCGTGGACATGAACACTAAACAATTATATCTTGGGTACTTTAATCAACTCAGTTTTATGAAATTCAATCCACTTGCTAACATAATATCAAGAAATATATAACGATTCTATCATGGAAACCATACAAATCAACCACATGGATACAATTTCAATCCACAACATGAACATCATTATGTAAGCTTTAAAGAAAATGGTTTCTTGAACTTCAAGGATGAAAGGAATCCTTGGATGAACACTTTACATACCTAGGTGGATGATTTTTTGAAGATTGATGGAGGAAATCTTGAATCCTTGGCTTGAAATTGATCACCTAGGGTTTCTTGTTCTTGAGAAATTGTGAAATAAGTAATGTATTTAGCCAAAAGAGGGCTAAATTTCATGTTTATGAGGGCTGAAGGTCGAGGAAAATGACATGATCACCCTTAAGAATGCATTCATTTAATGATTAAAATAGTCACCGACGCATTGAGCGACGCGCTGTGTCAATAGCACCGACGCGATACTCAACGCATCACACCATGATCGCGCCAAGCCTCTGTACTTTTGCCTCTGTCAACTACAACAATGTTAACAAACGCGATAGGCAATGCGTCGCACCAAGATCACATTGGTTCACTATTTTGAGACATCAAACATGGTCTAAACGAGGTCCAAAAATTCAAAACTTTTTGGGAAACACCTATTGACCTCCCTGATCATGAATTATCAAGAATACCGACCATTAAAGGACATTAAGGTCACGAAATGAGATTGTCAACTTTCAATGGCCAAAAATAAACTAAGTCTGGAATCTTAGCTAGAATTTTCTAAGTCTGGGACCCCCTTGACAAGCTTAAAGTACTGAATTAAGCTTAGAAATTTGTGGGGTCTTACACTTAATCATAGTACGAGAATAGTTAAAACTGTAAATACTAGGCTCATTGAGAATGGAGAAGTTAGTGGGAGTGAAGAACCACGTAATGTGGAAATTAAAGAAATTAGGGTACAAATTCCTCTACCCTAAACCTCTTTTAAATTTGTTGTTCCTGAAGCTTTTGTACAACAAAGTAATCAATAAGAACAACAAATTAATGCTCCTACTAATTATAATGAAGCCATAATTGATGAACCTGCAGTAGATGAACCACAAGAAGTAGCTTCAAGAAGATCTGCTATTTCTGATAATTATTTGGTATATCTACATGAGTCAAAAACTGAATTAGGAATTGATAATGATCCAGTTTCATTTTCATAAGACATTGAAAATAATAATTTGGATAAATAGATAAATTCTATAAAAGATGAGTTAAAATCTATAGAACATAATAAAGTTTGGGACCTTGTTAAATTACCTGAAGGTTGCAAAAGAGTTGGGTGTAAATGGGTCTTTAAGACCAAATGCGATTCAACTGGAAACATCGAACATCACAAGGCCAAACTTGCTGACAAAGGTTTCACTCAAAAGGATGGCATTGACTATAAAGAGATGTTTTCACCTATCTTTAGAAAAGTTTTACTCAAAATTATAATGTTTTTGGTAGCTCATTATGACTTAAAGTTGTATCAATTGGATATGAAAACAACTTTTTTAAATGGAAATTTCAAGGAAAAAGTTTATATGAATCAACCTGAGGGGTTTTCTATTAAAGGAAAGGAACACATGGTGTGTAAACTTATGAAGTCAATATATAAACTTAAGCAAGCTTTTCGATAATGGTATCTTAATTTTAATGAAATGATTGTCACCTTTGAATTTAAGGAAAATACTGTTGATTGGTGTATATATCTGAATGTCAGTGGGAGTAAGTTTATTATGTTAGTCTTGTATGTTAATGACATCTTTCTTTCTACTAATGATCTTGATTTGTTGCAAAATACCAAGAAATATCTCTCTAATAACTTGAAAATGAAAAATATAAGATAGGTATCTTATGTAATTGGAATAAAAATATTTTTAAATAGATCACAAGAATTGTTCGGATTGTCTCAGAAAGCCTATGTTAATAAGGTATTAAAGAGATTAAGAATGGAAAAATGCTCATCAAGTCTCGTTCTAATTTAGAAAGGAGATAAGTTTAGTCTCAATAAATATCCAAAAAATAACTTGAAATGAAAATAAATGAAAAATATTCCTTATGTATCACTAGTTGGAAGTCTAATGTATACCCAGACATGTACAAGATCACACATCAGTTTTGCTATTGGGATGCTGGGCCGATATCAAAGTAATCCTGGAATGGATCACAGAAGACTGTAAAGAAGGTGTTGCAATACTTACAAGGAACAAAAGATCATATGCTCACTTATAGAAGATCTGATCATCTAGATTTGATTGGATATTTAGATTCAGATTATGCTAGTTGTGTGGATATAAGAAAATCTGCATTTAGATATTTGTTTCTATTAGCTGGAGGAGAAATATCTTAAAAGAGTACAAAGCAGTCTATTATAGCTACATCCACTATGGAACCTGAGTTTGTAGCATGCTTTGAGGTCACATTCCAGACTAATTGGCTGCGGAATTTTATTTCAGGACTTAGACTAGTCAATAATATAGACAGGCTGCTGAAAATTTATTGTGATAATACTGTCCCAGTTTTCTTTTCTAAAAACGAAAAGTATTCGAAAGGTGCTAAGCATATGGAATTGCAATACTTTTCGGTTAAAGAAGAAATTCAGAAACATAAAGTGTCAATTGAACATATTAGTATCAAACTTATGATTGTTGATCCTTTGACGAAAACATTATCATCCAAAACATTTATTGAACATGTTGAAAGGATGAGTCTTATTGATAGAAATGAATGACTTTATGTAAAGACTTTATTATGTTAATGTAATTGACACTTTGAGCTCAAATTATATATGTTTCTGTTGTTGCATGTTTTCTCTTGTATACATAATATTGTGAATAATGATGACAGGTTCTGACTTAGATAAAATATTCTAGGTATTATCTTTGGACCCATTAGGTATTTGAAAGTTTATGTTAGGTAATAGACTAATATTATAATACATGGAAAGTATTATGTCAAGTAAGGTGATGTACAACCGCCATGACCCAGTTTAGTTGATTTATTTAACAATGACAAATGATGTTGTATTTAACATTAATTGTAAACATGATTGAGGTACATATTAAACCACTAAATTAATAACTGTATGTGCCAAGTGGGACAATGTAAGTTTCTATGGCCCACATAATTAATTTATTTTGGTTTAATAATAATTAAATTAGCTAAATCCAAAATCTGTATGGGAAAGTTACCTAGTGAAATTTAAACTACTACCTAGTATCCACAACCTACGATGATGTAGTGTTAGTGGGATTAAAACTACTATATCCCTAACTCACGTTGATGGAACGTGAAAATATAACTGTTCTATTTTCCATATTATAAAAGGGGTCCTCTCTTTGCCAAAAAAGAAGAGTAAGTTCCATAAAAATTATTCTGAAATGTAAGGTAAAGAGAGAGAAACAAAATTTCTATTCTTGATTTCAGAACGCAAGAAAATTAAGTGTGCTTCCGCTAATCTTGGTCAACAAGAAAAACTACGGAGAATTCAGGTATGTATCTTTCACTGATTACTGTAATTTGATTTATGCTAAAATCATGTAGTTCCACGTTCCTGAATAATTGGTAGGGTTTTATATTAGATTATTTAAGTTATAGAATCTATTAAATCCTTACATACTTCACCCCTAATATACTTGACCAGTAACAATCATTTATGTTTTGCAATTGTTAATTGCTTAATAGTTGTGCTATATTATTATGCTCATATATAATAGGTAAAGAATTCTCTTTATAATATTTAGGATTTCTAAATTAACTAAAATTTTAGTTTTTAAATTTTTTCTTATTTACTTATTTAGAAAATCCTAAAAGAAGGAAATTTGTGCGTGGAAAGGAAACTTTCTGATGAATGAAAACTTTGTGCTTGTAAAGGAATTTAATATTAGAATTTTGAATTGAATAAGAGTTTAACTGCACAAATTTAATACCCACTAGGAGATATCAACTACAAGTTATTTCATGTCGGAAAACAAATTGTATTCCTTTTTCATGTCAAGAACATAAGTATGTAATTTTTCTTTTAAATTTTGTTGGAATCCCAAAGTGAGATGGGGTGACGAATTTGAGTCTCTTCAAGTTTTTTATTGGATTCGAATGTCAATATATGTATTGCAGTATAAGCACATATATTTCTAATTGCTCAACTGCTTACTAATTACAACACATATATTTCTAATTGCGCAATTGCTTACTAATTACAACATCTATTTCTTTTACTTTTATTTCAAGGTATTATGGTATACATAATTTGCAGATGATATAATATTGCATTAAATTTAACGTTGAAAAATGAACTTTTTTTTACGTGGCTATGTACTAAAGGTATGTTTGGGTGAACTTATTTTAAATGAGTTTAAGACAAAATAGTTTTTGAATAAACAAGAAAATACTTAGTCATAAGTTAGGAGTCAAAAGTCATTCTAACTTATATGCCTAAAACTTTACCCATACAAATATCCACTAATTATATTATGATAAGTTCAAAAAGAACAGTAGAATTTCTAAATTGAGACGATATTCAAAAATAAATTAAGTATTCATGAATGTAGGTTGCGAAGTAATAAGGCTAATTCCACCAACTCAAGGTTCTTTTTGAGAGGCAATTACTAACTTCACCTTTGGAGGATATACACTTTGTCGATTTTTGATTTGTTCTCTTGATAATATCTTTCATGCCCTAGAACTATAGCAGTTTCACATTGAAATATATCCGCGTACTTGGTTCTACCATCAATCTTAAATCTACCTCTCTCTATCTCTCAAATTTCACACTTGCGGAACCTGTTACTGTTTACATTATTGTATGAACTTACTGAATGATATTTGATAATTCAATTATCTTCTTATTACTGCAAGCTTTGATATAAAGTTAATACTCCCTCCGTTTCAAAAAGAATGACCTACTTTCATTTTTAGTCCGTTTAAAAAAGAATGACCCTTTTTCTTTTTTGGCAATACTTTAATTTCAACTTTTCACATGACATGTTTAGAATCACAAGATTAAAGGGCATTTTGGTACATTTGACACAACTTTAATTTAAGTCCACAAGATTCAAAAGTCTTCTTTATTTTCTTAGACTTTGTGTCAAGTCAAAGTAGGTCATTCTTTTTTAAACGGAGGGAGTATTAAGGATCAAATGTTAGTGGCAGTGACTATTATGAATTTTATTCAAACTTTTGTATGTCGTAAGGTTTAGAGAAAATCTAAAGATTTGGTGTTTTAGGATTGCACTTTGAATAATGGTAAATATGAAATAAAAAAAATAGATTGATAGTTGATTCATCTTACATCTTTTGTTGTAATAGTCTCTGTTTTATTTAGTCAATTGATTTTTAGGTAATAGCTAAATAGGCCATGTTCTAGCGTCGTCGTGATTGTAGACAGTGTCTCCAAATTTAGTAGTCCTTAAGTTATAACTTCTTTTTTTAATGTTTTTCAAACAAGGCTTCTCCTATTTTTACTATATTGATTTATACAAAAAGGGCCTTAAATTTCATTTTTCATTCTTGGAATTGAAGAAAAAATGTATATTTTATTTAAAATCAATTGTTATTTTTCAATAAATTATTCTTCTTTTATATATTTTATATTAATTAATGTAACACCCCGTAGTATTTTTGACTTGTTTCAACCCTTAGTTGCATGCATAGGGAGTTTAAGGCCTGAAAATTTTTCTAATTAAGGCTTGAAAATTTTTCTAAGTATTGGGGACTTAGTCACATTCCAAACCTCTTTTCAAAGATTTTTAAATTGATCTTTCTGACCTCGAGACGTAGATTTTTCAGTTGATTCATGTTCAGGGTGTAAGGGGCGTGTCTCGGGGAAGTTTTGAATTTTTCGAACGAGGATTGAGTCATATTTGGATTTTGAATCCAGAACCTCACCGCGATTATGGTGCGTCGTGGTGGAATAGCGATGAGGCCATCGCTGTGTCATGGTGGCCTTGTGATCTATGTTCCAGTTACAAATTTAATTGCCAAAAAGGGCAATATGGTCTTTTCCTCTCATTCCCATTTGTAAAAGGATGAATTATATCGTCAGTTAGGGCAAAATTGCCCATTCTCTTCAAATTACTCACAAAGCTAGGGAAAAATTGTCCATTCTCTCCAAATTACTTTCAAAGCAAACCCTTCCCTCTCCTCCAAAGATCAAGAATTCAATCCTCCTAAGTTCCAGATTCTCAAGAAAAGTGTCAAGATTAGGGTTTCACTCTTCAAACTAAGAAATTAAGGTATGTGGGACTATCCTAAACTCCAAAGACATAAAATTTTGTTGGTTTTTATCAATGTTTAAGGATTTATAATCATGTTACAAAGAAGGGTTTTGATATTGTTTCAAAAAGCATGTCATAGAATCAGTTTGATGAAAGTGTACATAATGTATTGAATTCTTTTTGTGGAATTGAATTGTAGCCCCTTATGTATATACGTTTTTAGTTTTGGAAAGTTTAATTGAGAGAATAAACTACGAATTTCCTCTCTTGATATGAAATATAATGTCTATTTATATTGCGGGTTATTTCGAATGCACGAACAAGTATTTCCAAAGTAAGTTCCTTAACATTATTATGGTTGACAGGGTTTACGACATGATGATTGGGAAAAATCACCTTATTTAAAAAATTCCATTATGTTGATAGAAAGAAAAGCATATCTTCAAATGAAAGATTGGCGACCATATGATAATGGGTTCAAAAGTAAATGTTTTGTATACGTCTGCATATGTTTGAATTAAGCATGTTCTCATGAAATATTTAAATCCTTGGGAGTGGCTGTCTATATTACTTCTTTTATAAAAGGGATATGAATTATGACATGATACGATATATCTTGCAAGTCTGGGTGTGACGATACCCGGTGATGATATACCTTTAGCAGATTAAGTATGGAATGTTTTAAAAGCATAGAGCATAGTCTTAAAGGACAAAAATTGGGCTTAAAGAGAGCTAGTTGGTTACCCGAAGAAGGCTTGAGTTCAAATAACTCTTAGTCTGAAACCGTGTTTTGCCGATACGGATATATGATGTCCTATATTAGAGATTGTACACTGGCGATGACCTTATGGCGTAGTACGAATGACAGACCCCAATCTTTGCGGAAAACTTGGATTGGGGGCTTAGCTACCGAGTTAAGGGCAGAGTCCATATATCCTGTGGATAAGTTCGTTTGTAGGGTGTACCATTTAGCTCAGAAGAAATATGAAGAGTTGAGTCATGATTTCAAGAAAATGTTTGAGAGCTTTTAAGTTATGCCCATGTGTTTTCATTTACCTCATGTTAAATGTTTTATGAAATTCTCTCACCTATGTTGCATAAAGTATGGTTATTTTGGATTGTTTCACATACCAGTATATTTGTATTGACCCCCTATATTTTAGGATCTGAGGCTCAATCCCGGAGTCCCGCTAAGAAGTAGATCATTGTTAGATAGTTGAAGTTGGTGAGCCTCCCTTATTTTGAAAGTCCTTGTTTCATATAATGTTTTCATTTAGTTTTAGTTTATGGTCTGATCGGGGTCCTTGTCCTGATTTCAGAAAAATGTTGTTTTCAATTTAATAGAGATTTTGCAGAATTGTGTTCGATGGTTTTAGGGACCTTATGAACATTTGTCTGTATGGTTTAATTGAAATGATAAGACGATCATGATTTCAGTTTACTTCCGCATTTTGATTATTTGATAAATTATACATATGATTGTCAGTTAAAATGGGGTCTTGGGTTTTTATAGTTCAAGATACTTGTCACGGCCAGGGCCTCAGTTCGGGTCATGACAAACTTGATATTAGATCACGGTTTATGGTCCCAAGGTATTTGTGAAGTCGCATCGGGTAGAGTCCTTTTTATGGGTGTGTAGCGTGCCACACTTATAAGGAGGAAGCTACTAGGCATTTAGGAATATCTCTTTTTCTTTATGATCTAGTTCATGCTATAGAGTCTGAACATCCTCTAATCAATGATTACCTATATTTCAAAGATTGATCATGCCTCTCCATAGATACAGCAAACAGAATACCCAAGTTGAGGATGTTTGCCCTACTCATGGGATTCGGACTCATAATAAAGCTCTTACTCCAGAGTTTGTTGCTACTTCAGGAGTTCCTCCAGTCCTAGCTTATCCACCCCGGGCTTAATGAACCGGTGTTAACCGTCCCTAGCCTCCTCAGAGAGAAGTCTTGAATATTGAGTTCTCACAGTCCATCCATATGATTGCTCATCTTGTGGCCTTTCAGACCCGTCGGTCTGAAGATGTGGGTTTTGTGTCTGGTTCATCTGAATTTACTCGGGTTGACCAATTTATGATGCTAAACCCACCCACCTTTACTGGCAAAGAGGTTGAGGAAAAACCCCAAGGTTTCATTGATGAAATAGAGAAAATTTTTATAGTTATGGATGTTAATGAAGTTGAAAGGGTTGAGTTGGAAACTATCAGTTGAAGGACGTAGCTAACCAGTGGTATAATGAGTGGGAGGATTTGAAAAGTGGTGATGCTGAACCTTTCGTGTGGGGTGAGTTTGTAGAAGCTTTCCAGGACCGTTTTTTTCCACGGGAACTGAGGGAGGCAAAGGCTGAAAAATTCATGAATCTGAAGCAAGAAAAGATGAGTGTTAAAGAGTATGCATTCAAGTTCACCCAGCTGTCTCGTTATGCTCCAGAGTTAGTGGGCAACATAAGGGCTCGCATGAGGAAGTTTGCATCTGGTCTCTCAAACGATTTGGTGTTGGAATATAAGGGAGAAATACTGAATAGGGACATGAATTTTGCCAAGTTATCTGTGTATATGCAGTAAGTAAAAGAGGAGAAGAAGAGGCATACAGATCATAGTACGAATGACAGATCCTAATCCTTACGAAAAACTTGGATTGGGGGCTTGGCCGCCGAGTTAAGGGGGAATCGATATAGCCCATGGATAAGTACATTTGTAGAGTGTACCATCTAGCTCAGAAGAAATATAAAGAGTTGAGCATTGTATTCAAGAAAATGTTTGAAAGCTTTTGATTATGCCCATGTGTTTTCATTTACCTCATGTTAAATGCTTTATGAAATTCTTTCACCTATGTTGTATAAAGTATTGTTATTTTAGATTGTTTCACATACCAGTATATTTGTATTGACCCCTATATTTTAGGATCTTAGGTTCAGTTCCGGAGTACTGCTAAGTAGTAGATCATTGTCGGACAGTTGAAGTTGGTGAGCCTCTCTTACTTCGGATGGCCTCGTTTCATGTAATGTTTTCATTCAGTTTTAGTTTATGGTCTGACCGGGGCCTTGTCCCAATTTTAGATAGATGTTGTTTTCAATTTAATAGAGATTTCAAAGACTTGTGTTAGGTGGTTTTTGTGTCCTTATAAACTTATGTTTGTATGATGTAATTGAAATGATAAGACGATCATGATTTCCGTTTACTTTTGCATTTTTATTATTTGATGAATTATGCATATGATTGACAGTTGAAGTGGGCTCTCGGGCCTGCACGGTTTAAGATGGTCATTGCAGACAGGGACTCGGCTTGGGTCATAACAAACTTGGTATTAGAGCACAATTTAATGGTCCCAGAGTGCCTGCGAAGTCATGTCGGGTAGAGACCTTTATATGGGCATGTAGCGCACCACACTTATGAAGAAGAAGATACTAGGTGTTTAGGAATGTATCTTTTTATTCACGATATAGTTCATGCTATAGAGTCTGAACATCCTCTAATGAATGATTTTCTTTATTTCAGAGATTAATCATGCCTCCCCATAGATCCAACGAACAGAATACCCAAGCTGAGGATGTTTGCCCAACTCATAGGATACAGACCTGTAATAGATCTCATACTCTAGAGTTTATTGCTACACCAGGAGTTCCTCCAGTCCCGACTAGTATACTTCAGGCTCCACGGATCAATTTTAACCGTCCCTAGCCTCCTTAGAGAGAAATCTCAAATCCTGAGTTTTGACAGTCCATCCATATAATTACTCAACTTGTGGCCTCTTAGACCCATCGATCTGAAGATATAGGTTATACGTATGGTTCATCTGAATTTACTTGTGTTGGCCAATTCATAAGGCTAAACCCACCCACCTTTACTGGCACAAAGGTTGAGGAAGACCCCCAAGGGTTTATTAATGAAATAGAGAAAATTTTTAGAGTTATGCATACTAATGAAGTTGAAGGGGTTGAGTTGGCAGCCTATCAGTTGAAGGACGTAGCTTACCAGTGGTATAATGAGTGGGAGTATTTGAAGGGTGGTGATGTTGAACCTTCTGTGTGGGGTAAGTTTGTAGAAGCTTTCTTAGGACCATTTTTTTACCCAGGAACTGAGGGAGGCAATGGCTGAAGAATTAATGAATCTGAATCAAGGAAAGGTGAGTGTTAAAGAGTATGCATTCAAGTTTACCCAGCTGTCTCATTATGCTCCAGAGTTAGTGGGTAACATGAGGGCTTGCTTGAGGAAGTTTGCATCTGGTCTCTAGGATTATTTGGTGTTGGAATGTAAGGGAGCAATAATAAATAGGGACATGGATTTATCCAGGTTATCGATGAATATGAATCAAGTTAAAGAGGAGAAGAAGAGCCAGGCTGAGGTAAGGGAAAAAGAAAGGCAAGCTAAGATAGCAAGGTCTGCAAATTAGAATGTCAGCCAGCATTAGGGTGGAAATTGAGGTAACAAGTAGTCTAAGAAGAAGATTTAGAAGAATACTCAGTCCTCATCTAGCGCCCCAGCACCCAGACCTTTTATCGATCAACGGTTTTAAAACTCCTAACAAAATAGTGGGACAAATATACAGGGTACTCAGTCCTAGGAGAGTGTGGCTCAGCCCGCTAGGTCATACCCTCGCTATAGTTCTTGTGGAAAGGATCATCCATGGAAATTCTATTCAGGGAATAATGTTTTTGACATATGTGGATAGGAAGGCTATATTCAGAGGTATTATACCTTAGACATTGGGAATACCGGAGGACTAAATCTCAGACAAATTCTATAGCCCCTCCATCGAAGGGTATTGTTTCCACTACTAAAGGTGGTTGCAATTAGTTATATGCCTTATCTAACCGCCAGAATGCAGAGGCTTCGCCAGCTATTGTTATAGGTATGTTATAGATTTTCTCCCGTGATATGTATGTGTTACTTGATCCCGGGTCTACTTTGTTTTATGTGACCCCTTACATGGCAGTTAATTTTGGTTTTGAGCCTAAAATTATTGGAACCCTTTTCTATTTCTACTCCTGTTGGTGGCTCTATTGTGGCTAGGAGAGTTTATTAAAATTGTGTGGTGGCTATTTTTTATCGTGATATTGTGCCTGATCTTGTAGAGCTAGATATGATTGATTTTGATGCTATACTGGGAATGTATTGGCTCCATTCATGCTATGCTACATTAGAATGTAGGACCAGAAAGGTCACTTCTCTTTCCTAAATGAGTCACTGATAGAGTGGGAGAGATATTCTCTAGCACCTAGGGGAAAATTCATATCTTATCTTAGAGCCCGTAAGCTTATGTCAAAAGGTTGTCTATACCATCTTATTTAGGTCAAAAATTCCAGTACTGAAAGTCCTTTCCTCCAGTCTGACCCTATAGTTAATGATATTGCAGAAGTTTTTCCCGATGACTTTCCCAAGGTACCACCAGATAGGGAGATAGATTTTGGCATTGATTTGTTGCTAGAATCCCATCCTATTTCTATTCCACCATACAGAATATCTCTGGTAGAATTGAAAGAGTTGAAAGAACTGTTAAAAGACCTTCTTTACAAAGGTTTTATTCATCCTAGTGTCTCTTCCTGGGTGTTTCTGTTCTCTTCGTGCGTAAGAAAATGACTTTCTTCGTATGTGTATAGATTATCATCAGCTGAACAAAGTTATAGTAAAGAAAAAATACCCTCTTCCCAGAATTGATGACCTTTTTGACAAATTTAGGGTGCCAAATATTTTTCCAAAATAGACCTTCATTCGGAGTATCATCAGTTGAAAGTTAAGGAGGTTGATATTCCCAAAACAACCTTTTAAACCCGATATGGTCACTCTAAATTCTTAGTTATGTCCTCCATACTGACTAATTCCCTTGCAGCTTTTATGGACCTAAATAATAGGGTATTTCGCCAGTTTCTAGATATGTTCATCATAGTCTTTATCGATGATATCTTAATTTACTGAAACAGTGAAGAGGATTATGTCAATCATCTCCGAAACATCCTTCAGACCCTCAAGTATCATGAGTTATATGCAAAGTTTTCCAATTGTGAATTCTGACTTAATGCTATTTCTTTCCTGGGCAAATTATTTCTAGTAAGGGAATTAAAGTTGAACCCCAAAAGGTTGAGGCAATGAGAAAATGGCCCACACCCACGACTCCAATCGATATTCGGAGCTTTTTGGGTTTGGTAGGGTATTACAGAAGGTTTGTTGAGAGTTTTTCCTCCATAGCTGCTCCACTACTTGATTATCTCAGAAAAAGGTAAAATTCTTGTGGTCTGACTCTTGTGAGAATAGTATTGAGAAACAGAAAGACAAGTTTACTACTGCACCCATTTTGACTCTACCTGATGGTACAGAGGGTTTTGTTGTGTATTGTGATGTGTTCCGGGTGGGACTTGGGTCTGTACTTATACAGCATGGTAAGGTGGTGTCTTACGCATCTAGATAGCTAAAGGTGCATGAAAAGAATTATGACACACATGATTTAGAATTAGCGATTGTGGTGTTCGCACTAAGGATTTGGAGATATTATCTTTGCAGGGTGCATATTGATATATTTACTGATCACAAAAGTTTGCAGCATGTTTTCACATAAAAAGAGCTAAGTCTCAGGCAGAGGTGGTGGCTAGAATTGTTGAAGGATTATAATATGGGCTTGTATTATCATTCAGGCATGGCCAATGTGGTGGTCGACGCCCTTAACAGTCTGTCAATGGATAGTGTTTCTCGTGAGGAGGAAGGAAAGAGGAATATGGTGAAAGATATTCATCGACTAGCAAATTTAGAAGTTCGACTCCTTGATTCTAAAGATGGAGCGACTCCTTGATTCTAAAGATGGAGGGGTATTCATTCATGAGGTTGGTAAATCATCCTTATGTGTTGAGGTTAAGGAAAATAAATCAAAGATCCCATTTAGATACAGATCAAGGAAGAGGTTGGGAAACAAAGAGTGATGGCATTCAAAATTGGAGGTGATAGGATTTTGAGTTACCAAGGTAGGCTATGTGTGTCGGATGTGGATGAGTTTCGAGACAGAATTCTCGATGAAGCTCACACTTCTAAGTATGTTGTTCATCCCGGCTCAACTAAAATGCGTCATGATCTTAAGACAATTTTCTAGTGGAATAATATGAAAATAGATCTTTCTAACTTTGTGTCTAAGTGTTTGAATTGTCAAAAAGTTATAGTGGAACATTTGAGGCTAGGTGGCACTTCCCAAGAGATAGCATTGCCTATTTGGAAATGGGAAATGATTAACATGGACTTCATTACGGGACTACTGAGGTCCTGAAACCAATATGAATCTATTTGGGTGCTTGTAGATAGGATGACCAAGTCTACCCATTTCCTTCCAGTATGGACAAATTACACGGGGGATGACTATGCTAAGCTGTACATTTGAGAAATAGTTCGGTTGCATGAGGATCCTGTGTCTATTATATCCGATCGAGGTAAATAGTTTACTTCTTAGTTTTGGCGGTCTTTTTAGAGGGGTTTAGGTACCCAAGTAAACCTTAGTACTGTCATTCACCCTCAAACTGTGTGACTAACTTTAAGGGTAGTTGGGTGGATCACTTGTTGTTGATAGAATTCACCTATGATAGCTATCACTCTGGTATACAAATGGATACTTTTGAGGCCCTTTATGGAAGGAGGTATAGGTCTCCGATTGGGTGGTATGAAGTGGGTGAAACACTGTTGTTTGGGCCGGACCTTGTTCATCAGGCGATGGAGAAAGTGAAAATCATTAGGGAGCAACTTAAGACAGCTCAGAGCCGCCAAAAGACCTATGCCGATGTTAGAAAAGGGGGTTGGAATTTGAGGTTGATCATTGGTTATTTCTAAAAGTATCCCCTATGAAGGTAGTCATGCGATTTGGAAAGAAAGGGAAGCTTAGTCCTCGTTACATAGGCCCAAACCGAATTACAAGAAGGATTAGTAAAGTTGCTTATAAGTTAGATTTTCCTGCGAGTCTGGCTTCTGTACATCCTGTATTTCATGTATTGATGTTGAAGAAATGTATTGGTGTTCATTCTCGTGTGTTGACTATGGAAAAATCAATGTTAAAGACTCATTTGTCATTCAAAGAAAACCCATTGCTATTTTAGATCGTCAAGTTTGGAAGTTGAGAAGTAAGAAGATAGCCTCGGTTAAGGTGTTATGGAGGAATCAAAAAGCAAAAGAAGTTATTTGGGAGTCGGAGGGTGACATGCATACAAGATACCCGAATCTCTTTGAAACTATAGATGATAATATGGAAGGTACGAATCTTATATTCTTTCACTCTTTCTATTTAGTGCTTGAAATTGTGCTTATTTATGTCCCGATTCATCACTCAAGGACGAATGATCCCAAGGCGGATAATGTAACTCACCGTAATATTTTGGAATTGTTTAGCCCAGAGTTGCATGCATAGGGAGTTTAAGGCCTGAAAATTTTTTGAAGTGTTGAGGACTTAGACACATTCCAAACCTCTTAAATTTGAAGATTTTTAAATAGGTTTTCTCGACCCCGAGACGTAGATTTTTTAGTTATTCATGTTCAGGGGTATAAGTGGCATGTCTCAGGAAAGTTTGGAATTTTTTGAACTAGGATTGGACCACGTTTGGATTTTGAATCCAGAACCTCCCCGCGATTATGGTGCATTGCGGTGGAACAGCAGTGAGGCCATTGCCGCATTGCAGTGGCCTTGTGATCAACGTTCCAATCATGAATTTAATTTCCAGAAGGGCAATATGGTCTTTTCCTCTCATTCCAATTCGTAAAGAGATGAATTATATCGTCAGTTAGGGAAAATATTGCTCATTCTCTTCAAATTACTCTTAAAGCAAATCGTTCCCTCTCCCCCAAAGATCAAGAATTCAATCCTCCTAAGCTCAAGAATCTCAAGAAAAGTGTCATGATTAGGGTTTCACTCTTCAAACTAAGAACTTAAGGTATGTAAGACTATCTTAAATTCCATGGGCATAAAATTTTGTTGGTTTTTATCAAAGTTAAAGGATTTATAATCATGTTACAAAGAAGGGTTTTGATATTGTTCCAAAAAGCATTCCATGGAATCATATTTTATGAAAGTATACATATTGTATTGAATTCTTTTCGTGGAATTGAATTGTAGCCCCTTATGAATATACGTTTTCAATTTTGAAAAGTTCAATAGAGAGCATAAACTACGATTTTTTTCTCTTGATATGAAATACGATGTCTATTCGTATTGCGGGTCATTTTGAATGCATGAACAAGGGTTTTGAAAGTAAGTTCCTTAACATTATTTTGGTTGAGATGGTTTATGACATGATGAGAGGGAAAAATCTCCTTATTTACCAAAGTCCATTATGTTGATAGAAAGAAAAACATGTGTTCAAAAGAAAGATTGGCCACCATATGATAATGGGTTTCAAAAGAAAATGTTTGTATACATCTGCATGTGTTTAAATTAAGCATGTTCTCATGAAATATTTAAATCCTTGGGAGTGGCCATCTATATGACTTATTTTATAAAAGGGCTATGAATTATGACATGATACGATATATCTTGCAAGTCTGGGTGTGACGATACCCGGTGATGATATACCTTTAGCAGATTAAGTATGGAATGTTTAAAAAGCATGGAGCATGGTCTTAAAGGACTAAAATTGGGCTTAAAGAGAGCTAGTTGGTTACTCAAAGAAGGCTTGAGTTCAGATAACTCTTAGACTGATGATGTAGTACAAATGACAGACCTCAATCCTTGCGGCAAATTTAGATTGGGGGCTTGGCAGTCGAGTTAAGGGTGGAGTCCATATAGCCCATGGATAAGTATGTTTGTAGGGTGTACCATCTAGCTCAGAAGAAATATGAAGAGTTGAGTCATGATTTTAAGAAAATATTTGAAAGCTTTTGAGTTATGCCCATGTGTTTTCATTTACCTCGTGTTAAATGTTTTATTAAATGCTCTCGCCTATGTTTTATAAAGTATGGTTATTTTGGATTGTTTCACATAATATTATATTTGTATTGACCCTCTATATTTCAAGATCAGAGGCTCAGTCCCAAGGTCCCGCTAAGCAGTAGATCATTGTCAGACAGTTGAAGTTGGTGATCCTCCCTTATTTCGGAAGGCCTTGTTTCATATAATGTTTTCATTCAGTTTTAGCTTATGGTCCGACCGGGGGCCTTGTCCTAATTTCTGACAGATGTTGTTTTCAATTTAATAGAGATTTCATACACTTGTATTAGATGGTTTTGGGGTCCTTATGAACATATGTCTGTATTGCTTAATTGAAATGATAAGACGATCATGATTGCAGTTTACTTCCTCATTTTGATTATTTGATGAATTATGCATATGATTTCCAGTTGAAGTGGGCTCTCAGGCCTTCAGAGTTCGAGATGCCTGTCGCAGTCATGGCCTCGATTTGGGTCGTGACAATTAAAGATTTGACATGAAGCACACGTGCAACGCATGTACACTTAGATTAATTTTTTCAATAAAAAGAACAAAATTAAGCATTCCTATATAAAGGAAATGAAAGACAAAAAAAAGTCTAGAAATAACTTATCTCTCTTATATGACATAGTAACAAATAGCTATATAATGAAAGTCAAAAGACAGTAATTTCTTCAAAATATTTTTCACTTGCTCTGATGTGCAACATCATGTTAATATCGCTATTTCCTTGAAGTTTTCTTTCTTGAGTATGGGTTGTGTTGTGGTACATGTAAGTATAGAAGGCGTGTTAGAACTGATTAAGATCCAAAGCTCCAACAATTCTAGATTTGATAACTACGATGCTATTAGCCTATCATCATTACAAAGCCACATGTTTTAAGAGATAAAATTTACATAAATATACATGTTAAGTATTAGTAATTACATAATATCCCATTTAACAAAAGTAATTATAAATATCCCAAACTAATTACACAAAATTCCATCCTTTATATTTTCTCTCTCTAGAATTTCCATACATATCAAACACATGATTTGCCATCTATTAATGCTCCTTAATCTTTTCCTAAAATTAAGCAAACATGATCTGGTGGTTTCAAAATTTTCAATATTCAAGCATTAACTGATCAAAATGGTTAACTTCATCATCTTCTTCAATTACTTTTGAGGTTTGTTTATTTTTTTTTCAACTTTACCAAATCAATTTTTTTTCCTTGTTGCATGCATGTAGTTCTCAAATTCTCAACTTTGTGATCACATTTCAGTGTGACAGTTGCTTTTGTTTTGTAATTTTTCAACAATTCCAAATATTAGATCTTTGGGTTTTGATCTTTTTTGTATGTGCTTAATCCCGTAAAATCTAAGCATTGTAATGGAGTTTGGTCCTAGCTTTAATTTAGGAATTAGAAAGTTAGATGCTAAAAAATAAACAATTTCTGGTGTTGGATTTATTCTAGGAAAGTTTGATTATGAGAATGCTAATTTTGCAGAAAACGGATCAAAGCACCGAAACAACACAGTCAAAATAAAGAAATTAAGGGAATTTGCATGTACAAGTTCCAACAAGAACGTTGTAAAATCTCCAAGTAAGAAAAAAAATTGATGAATCAGGATGCCCACGTCTTCTTAAGGTATAGTGATTTGAAGTTTTTATTTCATTCAATTAATGATTTCTTATACTTTGTTATGCATAGTATAGCCTCATACATTATAATGGTAACATTATACATTAGAATGTTAACATAACTTAACTTGACTGTGTTAACCTCATACATTAGATTGGTAACACTATATATTTGAATGATAGTATTAGCTACAGTGACTGTGTTTACCTCATATATTAGAATACTTATATTATACATTAGAATGGTAATCTCATACATTAGAATGGTAACATTATACATTAGAATGGTAATATCATACATTATAATGGTAACATTATACATTAGAAATGGAAACCTCATTCAATAGAATTGTAACACATCTTACTTTGACTGTGTTAACCTCATACATTAGAATGGTAACATTATACATTGATGGTAACATAACTTACATTGATTATGTTGACATCATACATTAGAATGATACCATTATACATATGCCTATTATCATACATTAGAATGATAACATTATACATAGGCATAGTATGTATAAGGTTATACACAAACATATGTACCTTATGTATTAGGTTACTTTTGGCAGATTGTAGTTATATTTATCAGCTTTATACATTGCTAGATATGTATGTTACTGTCAAATTTTCATTTTTGTATTTGTATTTTTTCCTTTTTCTTTGTAACCTTATTTTTTTGTGTTAGTAGTGATAAGTTTGCAAATATATATTATTGTCTCGGGGTATGAAATATCGTATTGACAAAGTTCCAACTCACCCATTGTATATTGGTGATTCATGTAACCGGGAATACGGAGATGATATAAAGAACTTTTTTGGCGAAGAAATTCTTGAGTTATTTAGAAATACACTTTTTGGTGTATTCCTCGACATGCCTTAGTATAAATAGATAGGCCAAATATCCAAATGTCTTCTGATGCTCAAAATTCAGAAGGACAAACGTGATGAGATTCATGTTTTTGCACAGGATAATATCCTAAAATTTACTTTGCCTGATTTTGCTATAATTATCGGTCTTAAATGTACCGGTAATATTGATGAATATATGTATACTTCATCGCCCACATCAACCTTGATGTCGAAGTATTTTTCCAATGCTAAAGATGAAATATCTAAGCATACATTGATTCAATGTGTGAAGATGGAAAACCTCGATAACTCTCAGGATGCGTTGAACATTGTCATTCTATAATTTGTTCGTACATTCTTGTTTTCTTAATATCGTGATTCACTGGTTAGATTATCCCACTTCTAGATGGTTGAGGATAGGCATTACACATATTTTTCATGGGGAAAAAATTCGTTCGAGAAGTTGATGAACATATGAAGATAGGATTTCTACATCGAAAAATAGTTATACTCTTTGGGTGGAATGCCTCACGTACTTAATGTTTGGATGTTTGAGTTTTGCTCCGAAGTAGATAAAAAAATTAGTCCATCAGTGAAATATCATTTCAAGTACGATGATTCTGTTGTATAAGAATAAGAGCGACATTCAGGATTGCAATAATTATATGGGTATCAAGTTGTTGAGTCACACTATAAAAGTTTGGGAGAGGATGGTAGAGTTGATGTTGTGAAGGATTGTTACTATCTCTAAAAATCAGTTTGGATTTATGCCAGGGCGCTTGACTACAGAAGTCATCCATCTTGTCAGGAGATTGGTGGAGTAGTATAGGGAAAGGAAGAAGGATTTGCACATGGTATTTATCGACATAGAAAAGGCCTATGATAGAGTTCCTAGGGAGGTTCTTTGGAGGTTTTTGGAGGCTATTGAGGTACCTATAGTATATATTAGGGATATTAAGGATATGTACTATGAATTCAAGACTCGGTTTATGACTGAGGGTGGGAACTCAGAGCACTTTCCTGTCTTGATGGGGTTACATCAAGGATCGATGCTTATTTTGTTCTTTTTACCATGGTGATGGATGTTTTGACGTGGCACATTCAGGAGGAGGTGCCTTATTATGTGACTTTTGCGGATGATGTAGTCTGTATTGATGAAACTAATAGTGGATTTAATGTTAAGTTGGAGGTTTGGAGGCAAACTCTTGAGTCTAAAGGATTTAGGTTGAGTAGGTCTAAGACGGAATATTTAGAGTGTAATTTTATCTTGGGTATATTTATACGCCTAAGCACCATAACTTACCCATATTTTAGCTAAGTTTGGAGAACAAAGTTCCTAGTTTCTTATGTTTTTACTCTACTTCTATGTGATTGAGCTAACCGATGTGATTAGCATGATTTTAGGTATTAATGATGTAGATGGAGAAATAATGGGACTATGGAATGCAGATGGAATATGACACAAGAGAGAGTAGCAGTCTGGATCAAATATGGCGCCTAGAAACTATGTCCGAGACTAATTTGTTATTTATAATTAGTTTAGAGACTAATAAGGCAATTATGAGAGAAAAGATTATTAAAAAGACTTGATGCTGAAAATTTTTCATTATTCATTATTCTGTATTATTTTGGATTGGATAGTGGTGGCTTAGCACTGAGGGAAAAACACGCAACTCATCTTCTTTACCAAGATTGTGTTTACTTTTTGGTAGGATGAATATTTCTATTGTGATTCCCGTTTTATTCATGAGTAGCTAAGTTTATAAGTTAGAGTTATGGAAGCCTTGTAACATACAATCTATTACTTTGGGTATTGAATTTATCATGTATTGATCTGCTTATATCATACTCTCTTCGTTTATTTTGAATTCTCGTGATTATACACATAGAGGATGCCTTAAAACTCAACTTGTTCGATAGAAATGTTGAGGTTCGGAAAAGAGAGTAGTGATAAGAAAATAGGATTTTCAACCCCTATTTCATATATTAATGCCTTAACAAGATTAACTACTTGGATATTTTGTATTGTTTTTGTAAGCACTTTTGATTCGAGAGAACTAAAGTGAATTAGTCCTTGATAGTTGAGAAACACTAGGATTATGTTATTAAATACAATATGTTTCTTTGTAAGCATGATACATTTATGAATTCATAAAGCCCATAGTTAGAAAGTATTGAAAACTACAAGGTAGACATAACCCTAGATTGTTATTTCCCTGAATTCGAATATTACTACACATATCTCATCTTGTTAAATTGAAACCATTAATTTGTGAACTGAATCAAATTCCCCCTTTTTTTTTTACAGAAACTAATAATTAAAAGTCAACTAATCTGTATACAACTTAATTAGCACCATATTCCCTGTGAGATTTGACCCCAACCTAGTTGGGTTCTATATTTGACAGGGAACGCTTATATTCTTTGAAGAGAGTTGTAATTTGGGCGTATCAAAGTTTGGCGCCATTGCCGGGGACTACGGATATCGATTGAGTTTATGTGTGTTAATTGAGTGTTAGTCAAGTTTTCTTATTTTATATTTATTTGTTGTGTTTGTTCGTTACAAGCTCATTGTTGTTTATGCCACGAACCAGAAGGTCAGGAGAACCATTATTACCCTTCAATCCTGAACCTCGTCTCATTGAAAGAATGGCTAACCAACAGGAAGCTGAAAGATTAGCCGCTTTGGCTTATGCTCAATTAAATCCACAAAATGCAGATAACCCAGGTCAGATACCTAATCTAGATGAAGAGGACATGGGAGATGATGATTTAATTGACTCAGCTAATAGGAGGCGTACAGCGGGAGTAGTTGCACCTGTAAATCAAAAACGTCCATTCAGAGGAAGACTAGACCACCAAGTTGTGCAGTTTGATATTGACAATGATGAGGACGATTTAGATGGAACTGGAGCTACAGGGGCAATTATTATTCCACAACTAGCTCATGGGGTGAAATTCAACATCACCAATACTATGATCCAGCTACTGAATTTGAAAGGAATCTTTGGTGGATTACCTGGTGATGATCCAAATCTACATTTGGTATATTTCATCAATATTTTTAAGTCGTTTGATAATCCTGGAGTGGGACAAAATGCCATTCATTTGAGATTGTTCCCACTGTCTCTGTCTTGAGAGGCAACAATGTGGTTGAATTTCTAGACTCCTGATTCTATAACTTATTGGAGGCAATTGAAAGAAGCTTTCCTATAAAGGTTCTTTTTGCCGTCCAGAATGTTACAGTTGAGGGATGAGATCAGCAACTTTAGGCAATTGGCTAATAAAGCTTTCCATGAGACTTAGACGAGGTTTAAAAAGAAGTTGACTCAATGCCCAAACCATAAGATGACTAATGAACACTTGATAGAAACATTTTACAGAGCTTTGAACTCACTTACAAAGCCAATAGTAGATAATGCTGCAGAAGAAGCTTTTATGGATCTCACCTTTACTGAGCCTATGGACATGTTAGAAAGAATGAATAAGATAAGTAGAGCTTGGCATACCAGAGATTTTGGGGTAGCAAGCAATACTGGGTCTAGTGTAATATCCGCAGAACAGCATAGGAGAGAAGAGGAGCGTGATCAAGATATGGCTCACATAAAAACCCAGATGGATATACTTATGAAATATTTGCTATTAAGGAATGTTGAAAAGGTAAAATATATGGGGTCCCACGGTAAGGGAGCTGAATCAAACTCTGAGAAAGAGGCTAACTACTTGCATAACCAGGGGGGTTTCTGGACCGGTGGTCAAGGAAACCAAGGTTGGAACTATCAAGGAGATTGGAATAATAAAAGTGACAGGAGTAGGCTATATGTACCTCCTGGAAGCCATGATAATGCTGCCACCAGTTCAGGCAAAATATCCATGGAGGACATGATGGAGAAACTATTAAGGGACTTAAGGCGACCAATTCTAGGGTGACTATGATGAAGAGTGACATATCTTCCATAAGACAACTAGTAAATTTACACTCAACTGCTATTAAATAACTGGAGAAGCAAATGAGTCAATTATCTACAGCATTCAACCAAAGACAGCATGGGACTCTACCAAGTATTACAGTTCAAAATTTGAGGACTGATGGATCATGTATGGCTATTACAACTAGGAGCGTTAAGATTTTATCTAGTCCAAAATTGGGAGAATCCCCTCATACTGATGTGGTCAAAATAGATTTGGAGATAGTTGATAAATCTTCAGTGATGCCTGTGGAGTTGGGAGGTTTGGAAAAGAAGAGTGCGGAAGTGAAACAACCACCTAAACCAGAGCATGTTAGTGATATGGAGAAAAGCATAAGAAAGGAGGTAAAAGTTACTCCAGTTGAAATACCAAGGCCACCACCCCCATTTCCATAATGATTAAAGAAGAAAGAAGATGAAAGAAATTTTAACAAATTCATGGCTATGTTGAAGTAATTGACAGTGAATGTTCCTTTAGTTGAAGCACTTGAGCAGATGCTAGGATATGCTAAATTTATGAAAGATCTTGTGATAAAAAAAAGAGCGGTAAGCTATGAATCGGTGGATAATCTCCACCATTGTAGTGTTATTTATACAAGGTCACTGGTGCAGAAAAAGGTAGACCTAAGAGAATTCACTATCCCTTGTACGATTGAGTCTCCAAATTTTTCTAAGGCCTTATGTGATCTGGGATCTAGCATCAATATGATGTCGCTAGCTATTTATAAGAAGTTGGGTTTGAGAGACCCCACACCCATAAACATGCAACTTTTAATGGAGGATAGATCGGTGAAAAGGTCGATTGAGATTCTACATAATGTACTTGTAAAGGTGGATGATTTTATATTTTCTGCCGATTGTGTAATTCTTGATTGAGAAGTGGACTTTGAAGTACCCATAATTTTAGGTAGGCTGTTCTTAGCAACTGGGAGAGTGTTATTGACCAGGAGTTGAATAAGCTAAAATTTAGGCTCAACAGGAAAGAGGTTAGTTTTTAAGTGTGTAATCTGTGAAACAACAAAAAGAGATGAGTGTTTTCTTGACATTGATGCATTCTATGAAGATGAGGTACAAATGGTATCATCGATGTAACTTGACGAAGTCTGAGTAGTCAAGATAATCAAGTTGTGTCGCGATGTTAAATCAGGAGTTGCATGGGAGGCAACCCATGATTTTATTTTCATTTTATCATATTGAACAAAAATGCAAAAATAAGAGTCAAGCCACGACCGAAACTATGGCGGTTGGTGGGAGGCGATCCATCTTTCTAATCATTTTTGTTGTTTTTGATTAAGTGTAGGTTCATGAAGTACTAAGGAGGTGATTGGTACCAAATTTAATTTGGAATTGAGCCATGTCAACGGTGGTAAGTTTAGGAGTCCTCGAAATATTACATGTAAGTTGGGTTGTCAAATGTGTAAGGCTCGAGTTATGATTCGTGACCCGAATTATGTTAATCCGACCCAAAAAAATTTTATGGTGCGACTTAATTTTGTGATTTTCAATGAGGTATGTGGTGGTAGCGTAGGGATCGAGCCGATAGGCCTAATCCCAAAGCCCACTACTGACCTCGATGGGGGTGCAATGGCTTCGCCCCCTGGTATGGACCTTTCTCAATACTTTATATGAAGAATGAGGTGCAAGGCATCCAAGTTTGAGTGTACTACAGGGTGTGTGACGCCTAATTTTACATAGGCCATGGCAAAGGCGTCGCCTAAGACATAGCCTAAGCACACTGCCTCAAGTAGGCGTTATCGTGTGTGGTGCACACCTTAACTTGTGCAC